>NW_004949174.1:1544419-1547703 GCF_000317375.1 Microtus ochrogaster | reverse complement strand
GAATGAACATCTTTGTGTCATGACAGGCAGACCTTGCCACACAAGCCCAAGGTCACCACAGGAACACGGAATGAGTGCTTTCACTACCTCTGGCTCAGTCAGGTCTTATTGAGAAAACAAGCCTTCACCCTTCACCCCAGGTCTGCCCCCTATAACCCATGTCTGCCCCCTATACCCCAGGTCTTCCCCTGTACCCCAGGTCTGCCCTCTACACCCCAGGTCTGCCCCTACATCCCAGGTCTGCCCCTACATCCCAGGTCTGCCCCCTACATTTCAGGTCTTCCCCCTACACCCCAGGTCCGCCCCTACATCCCAGGTCTGGCCCCTACATCTTAGGTCTGCCTCCAATACCCCAGGTCTGTCCCCTATACTCCAGGTCTCCCCTCTACACTCCAAGTCTTCCCCCTACACCCCAGGTCTACTCCCTATACCCCAGATCTACCCACTACACTCCAGATCTCCCCCATATATCCTAGGTCTGCCCCCTACACTCCAGGTTTCCCTCTTACACCCAAGTCTACCTCCTACACCCCAGGTCTACCCACTACACTCCAGATCTCCCCACTACATCCTAGGTCTATCTCCTACACCCCAGTTTTGCCCCCAAACCCCAGGTCCTGCTTTCTGGTTTCTACAGAGGTCACTGAGTGGGCTTCAAAGGGGCATAACAACTGTACAAATGCTTCCCATTGTACCCCAGTTAACTTTCCTAAGAGTCAAGGTAAAACAGAAAGAAGGAAAACTCAAGAGCAGCTCCAGACCCAGAGCCGGGCCGTGTATATTGTAGCGAGCACCGTGGACATGTTGAGTGTCTACCCTTCACCCTCACTGGTTGTTGTCATACCCTGCCCCCCCAGATGTGATGATCATGAGGACAAACATATGACAAGCATCTTCCTGGGCACCAGTTTCAGATTAAAAATTGAGAAAAATATGTATTAATTATAGAAGTAAACTTTTATAATTGATGGCAAAATTGATACACCCTTTAACATTTCAAAGCCAAATCTGCTCTGGGAAAATGTGTGCACCATTCACTAAGGGGTCCCCCAGCTCTTCTCTGCTCTTTCGAGCCTCTGGGGACACATAGGAGTGACTCAGAGGAATGGGGTCATCAGCCAAATAGTAGAATAAAGCTGTGGCCAAGGCTACTGCAAAGTTAGCCTGTGTGCCCCCCCCCCATCCAGTCATAATCATTAATCACACCACTGTCCAAAGAGTTCAGTTTGGATGAAAAGCTATGCATACCAAGTGGCTCTCGAGGGTAAGAGGAGGCAGCCTCTAGGCTCACTCCCTAGCAGGAAGATTTCAAGGCTCTGGACCTTAGAGGAGGAGGGTTTAGTGAGGCCCTTCTCAGTGTTCCGTACTAGGTCCTGCTCAAGACAAACTTGCTGTGGATAAAGGCTATGTGTCGAGTCCAGGACAGAGACATAGAAATCAAGCTAAGCCAGCCCCTGACAGAGATGGACAGTCTGTGGGGAAGATGCAGATTACAGACAGGGGAGTTGGCACCCCAGAGTCGGCTCTAGGACTAAGTGCAAGGACACCATTAGAGGTGGGAACTAGGAATAAGGCAAGTTTAGGAAGAGGAAGTAGGGGTGCAGGACAAGCCCAGTGGATCGGTGGAGGGGGGGACACAGGGCTGATGTCACTGTAGCGTACAGACACGCAGAAAGATGTCTTTCTTCCAGACTTTCATTTTGAGGACACTGAATTAGAATGGCTTGGTTGCCTGGCAGCCAGATACATGCTAGTGATTGTCATGGCAGAGTAAAACAAATAACCTTGTATGTTGACTTGATTTGTGTGTGTGTCTGTGTGTGTGTGTCTTGTTTAAGACTACGTATTTGCTATCTTTTTCTTGGGCTGTCCTCCTTCCGGTTATGCCTGACTACATGATTGAAGTCCAAGGGCCCTGAGCACGGACCACTTACTAGCAATGTGATCTTGGGAGACTTTACAAAATCTCTCTGGGTTTTAATTTATTCATATATAAAAACGGTTATTGTGGAGCTGGAGAGGGTGCAGGAGTTAAGAACACTGCTGTTCTTCCAAATGGCCTGTGTTCCATTCCCAGCACTTACACCAGGTGGTCCATAACTCCAGCTTCAGGGGACCTGTCACCTCTGGCCTTTGAAGGTACACACACATAACCACGTGCAGATACACTTCAACACATAATTAAAAATAATAAAAATCAATCTTTAAAAGTTTGTCACATGTATCACTTCTTGGAGTCGTGTAAGCATTAACATGAAATTACAATTGTAAACCACTCAGAAGTCTTTCCAAGACATAGGAACTTCTCAGTGTGTTCAAGTGAAGTTCACAGGTCTCAGAGGAGGCAGTGATAATGGGGAGATAGACACTAGTTCCCTGCTGTAGGTAACAAGTCTGAATTGGAACAAAGCAAAAATCAAGCTGGAAGCAAGATAACACTCTCCCTAGGATCTTGGATTTCTTTGTATACCTTGGTAAAGGTACTGGTTCAATTGTACCAGTTGATACAAGAAGTTCCTTTGGGAACTTTGGAGGCCTGCTGGTCCAGTTTTTCACTTGCAGGAAGGAGAGAACTGGCCCCAATGACTTAACCACAGCAATTACAAAACGTAGTTACTCAGAACCAAATTCCTACTTTCAAATACAGTAGTCTGCTGCTGCCATAGCGTGGTTCAGATCAGCTTTCTCTCTGGGGCCTGAGAACTGTGACACCATGCAAGCCAGGGAATTCGCTGACTAGGCAATGTCAAGCATTCTTTTTCTTCTTTATGTAAGTTTGGTATCTAACTGTATTAACACATATTAAATGTACAGATGAATGGTTTCACTAGCTATCTCCAAACATGTCTATAGTGTGTATTGGTCACATATCTACAGCCAAAGGAAATGAAGTCAGCATGAAAGGGATGTCTTCATACCCACACTCATGTGACACCTTTCACAATAGTTAAAATCCAAATCAGCCTAGAATCAGCATTTAACTTGTGAAAAATGCAGACGCTGGTTGGCATTAGGACAGGTCTGGGTGGGGCCTGAGGCTCTGCGTGTCTAGAGGGGGCATCTTCCTGTGTTGCTGCTGCTGCTGCTGCTGCTGTTGCTGTCTCAGAGGACAGCAAAGCTAAAGGTCAGAGCCATCACAGGCTGAAAAAATATGTGTGTAATTTAAAATTTCTTCTCTTTAAGAAGCAGATGGTCCAACAGTGGCACAACTGTTACGGGAATAACCAGCCATCTTTAATCGAATTTAAGGCCCACTCCATGAGCTGGAACCAATACCTGACACC
>NW_004949174.1:1511041-1544206 GCF_000317375.1 Microtus ochrogaster | reverse complement strand
AAAGCACAGATGGACTTCATGTCAATAATGCATTCCATTTAACCCAAACTATCAAAATCAGGCCCATTCCAATACATAGTCAACATAAAAATTATCAATGCAACTGACGTTTCCCCCCACTGAGATCTTTGGAGTTTGGTGTCTTTTACACTCAGAGCGAGTCTCTGCCCAGAATGTCAGATCTCCCATCTGCAGCCCCTATGCATGGTCAGTGTGTGTTGTTGCCCTCCATACAAGTCAAATATGACCTTCTATCTTCTTGTGACTTTCCTCAGGATATCCCCAAATAGCCTACCCCAATGTCCTTGCAATGCGTGGCCAGGTTGATATAGCCACAGATCAGGAGTAGCACAGCCCTGTGCCCACCAAAAGGCCTGCTTATCCATACTCAGTGTCTGAGGGTATACCTGCCCCAAATTCAACACAAGAACAGGGCTGAAAGTGCCTTCCACTTGGCTTGTGCCCTGCCTTGTTTGGTCACATGTTTGGAGGGGTTTTGTGGATAAACAGTCATGACCATGAAACATATAGGCTGTGATTCCATGGCCAGGTGCCAGTATGACATGTGTGAGCCCTCTGTGACTTTGGGGATGGCTCTTCTGTTGGAGAGACATCAATAGAATCTACCCCACAACTCTGGCAACACAGGCAGACTCACAGCAGCCAGGATCCCCGGGAACAGAGCCCACATTCATCTTCCCTGACCTGTGACTTGCATGTGACTTAGCAGGCTCTTCTGTTTGCAGGAACCTCCTGAAAGTCTGTCCAAGAAAGCCAGGGTCACGTGACGTTTCAGAGCCGTCTTTGGTATTGCAAGCTCATGAGTGTTACCGCTTTATGCCAAATACACAAAGATCTGGGAAATTCAAATGTGCCATGGCCTGTAGAAAAAGCAGCCACATTCGTGGGGATACTCCATGAATGGTATTTGCTGGTCAGGAGAAAACTGTTCCTTCTTGAACTTGGGTCACACTTTTCCCTTCCAGAAAGTTCTTTGTGATGCACTGATCTCTGCCAGTGCTCCAGGGGCACCAGTTGCCTCCAGAGCATTTCTGTTTATTGACTGAGAACACATCTTCCATTCAATCGACAAGTGTGCACGGAGCACCTGAGCCTGAGACAGAAGCAGAGGGAAGTCCTTGTTTATGTGGAGGCTTTGAATATGTGCACGTGTATTAGGATCAGAGGGAGGGGGGCAGGGATGAATGACAAAAAGCAGCACATACATGGCTCCAGGTGGCCGGTGTTGTGAGCTCTGGACTGCAGTGTACCTGCCGGCTGTAACCTGACACCACATAGCAGCCAGGCTCCAGGTGCAGTAGTTCCCAGCTCCCGATGGCTAGAAATTCCCAAGTTTTTAACCAAATACTTCCATATTTTCCAATTCTTTTTTTTTTCTTTTGCTTATCTGCTACCAGCCTGCCTCTGCTTGGGTCCTGGGTTTCCTCAGACCTCTGTGCGTGGCTCTCCCCCACTACGGGATCCCCTCGTGATGGGAAAGGGATGGATGGTGTGTTCGGGAGATACGGGGATGGATCGCCATGTCATCGGAGCAGCGATACGCAGAGGAAATATAAACAACAAAGTTCCAGGCCCCTTTTATGCCACTGGCCACACCAACACACACGTTTCATCTGCTCGGTGATTATAACTCAAATGAGCCATAAATACACCACAGCCATCAAAGGGAAGGAAGCCATCAAGAGGCCACAGAATCATCTCTGGAGGAAAGGGAAACACAAACATATTTACAAAATATTAGCCCCCAGGGGCACGTGGGGCAGCTGACAGTGTGTTTTTCCAATTTCTGATCTGACCTTTTCCACTCCACAAACACAGATTGCTCTTCCCACCCTCACCTCTGCCCTCTCTCCTGTTTTAGGTGGGGCCCAAATTTGCACAGTTTTCTGCTTAAATAACAAATGCTGCTGTCCCACCCAGGGCCAGGCAGTAAAACACCAGCTACTAGGACATTAGAGGCCCAAGGGAGCAGGGAAGAAGAATTCTCGGTTGGGACCCTGCCACAGCAAGCCGGGCCCTTCCCTAGCGCTTTTGTCTTCCCCACAGTAGCTGGTGATGTTAAGAGAACATTCCATCCCATAACACTGCAGGAAGTGTGTCCCTTTATCTTCACTACACAGTAGCATCTGAGGTGGACTTCTCAGCTGTAGAGGCCAAGAGAAGGACTGTGGTTTGGTAAAGATATTAGGAGAAACAAACAAGGGAGGATGGAGCAGGACGGGGCAAGATGGGGCAGGATGGGGCAGGACCGGGCAGGACGGGGCAGGAAGGGGCAGGAAGGGGCAGGAAGGGGCAGGACGGGGCAGGACAGAGCAGGACTGGGCAGGACAAGGCAGGAAGGGTCAGGACAGGGCAGGACAGGTAAAAACAGGACAGGAATTAAGCCAAGAAAGCATGTGGTTTTTTGGTCCCTAACCTCTCTTTGGAGAGTTCCAGAGTTTAAGTTACTCCTCCGAGTTTGTCCCAGATCAAGGCAACGGCACTGGGCTTTCATTTACTGAAATTCCATCGTGGGCCTCAGGCTGCCCCAGTCCAGAACTAAAACTGGGTCATAGAGCAGGTTAGCATGGGGTGTGCTGGGAGGCAGGGAATCACTTTGAAGATGGTTCCATGGGTCCCTGGGCAGAGCATCTTCAAGGCTCACTGGGGTGTCCGTTTAATCATCATCTTATATATCAAATGATCCAGAGCCACGGGGCCACTTTTAGTCTTCAATAAAAACAGAATAAAATTAACTGAGCTTTGATTGCAAATAGGTTAGTACACGAGCCCTGTTCTGCCCGGAAGGCTGCTATGTGGGTCTCCCAAGGTCCTTTCCAGTGTCCTTAGTCAAGCTGGTGATGCCAGGATCTTCCTTTCCTTAGCATCTCCTTGACTCATGAAGTCGACAGGGCTAATGCTGTCCTTGTGACTGACAACAGCCATAGGCTGTTGAGGTCTGTTCAGTGAGCTGAGACTCTTGTTCCTCTCTGGGTCAGGAAGAGGACTTTTTTCATGGGATCTACTCCTGTGTTCCCATATCGTCCCTGAAGCCTCTCCTCTGACTCCAGGCTCCCAGCCTCAAGGCACGATACAGTTCTGCAACCTAAAAGTCCAGCTACTGCTCACCTTACCTGCTCTTACTTGGCACCCAGGAATGGGCTTCCCTGAGGGTGTGAATCAGAGCTCTCTGTCCCAGGAAAAGACAAAGCAAGAAGGCTGGTCTTGAAGTCTGCCGTCAGAACTTACGGCTGAGTTCAGCCACTTCCTAATGAAAGTGCCTGCTTCTTGTTCTCTCAGTCTTCCCATCTGTAAACAGGGATAGTGACCCTCTAACTGCAAAAACTAAAATCCAGGTAGGGCTGCCTTGTGCAGGGGGCATTTGAGAAGTGCCTCTTCTGGCCCTTTCCCCACCTATTGGCCTTCCTGGCATTTCTTCCTGTCATACCAACTCCCTGACACCTGGCCAGCTTGGGCATTTTGATACATTTCATTGTGCTAGTCTTGACTGGGTGCAGAGAATAAGCTGGAGAAGTGTACCCTTTGATAGTGTGAGTATTGTCCTTTATGGGTTACCAACTTGAGTTATTTTGGAGAACACTGGATGCCCTACTTTATTTCCCATTGATCTTAACGGATGCAAAGCAAGCACTCAGCCCTCTCCACTGAACCCCTTATGACCTTTATGGAAACGACTCCTTCTGTGGGGCCTTCTAGAAAGCCCAGCTGAGAGAAAAGGAAAAACGCTGTGGAGTCTGAGAGGCCAGGGCATGGCCTGCTCCGCCTTTGACCCACACATATACACACAGTGTCCTAGTTTTCGGCAGCCTGATTGAACATCAGTCACAGACGAAGAGGAGGAGGAGGAAGAAGAAGAACAAGAAGAAATGAGAATCCCTTCTTCCACCATGCCCTTGTGCTCTGAGCCATTTCTGTCCCGGCAGTATGAGTAGATGTGCCTCCACTTGGAATGCGGTGCCAGGCTTCAGGAAGTGCCCACCAGCTAAACTTGGCATGGTCTCTGTACTTGGGAAGACTCAAAACCGAGAAACCCAGACATCCAAACGCTGAGTTACCCCCGATTCTATCCCTGGATGGAGCCTGCTTCTCTTTGTGCGTGACGTGTCTCATGCAGTTTGTTCAGGAGTCACTATAGGGTGTCTGCTCTTAGAAGGATCTTGTGGTACAGTCATCGCCAGTATGGCTTGTGGATTTCAGAAGAATTTGGCTCTTGACAGTAACTGGTGACTGGCTTTGGGGAAGGAAATTTGTTCCAGGTATTGCGCTACCTAAGCACTAAGAACCCAAAGCACAAGTCACGTTCGCATGCATCTCTTAGAGGTTCTGTGTTGATTCTGTGGTCCCCAATCCTAGCTGCACCGCAGGCCAGCCTGGAAGGTTTTAGAAAAGTACTCCAGTTGGGATCCAACACTTCTGACATTGTGACATGGTGCTGTGACCTACAGTGTATTGAGCTGCATTTGTTATCTATCCTGTGACCACGGACCCACAGGCCTCAGAGCAGATAGATCTTTGCCCTCATACTACATTTTCTTCTGTAAAACTCGGACTAATACTATAAGCAGTCGCGATACAGGTATCTATAGGTGTCCGTGGAGAGCTGTACTGTGGCTGTTTCAGTGGTGAGGAAACTGGGGCATGGATTGGTTGCATCATTTGCCCAAGATTATACTACGTTGCAGAAATAGAGGAGGACCAAGGGAAATTCTGGCCTCTTCTCCCTCTGCAAGAAAAAGGGGTGATGCAGAGAGAGATGGCTGGAGGACGCAGCAAATGAAAGACCTGGGAGAGGAAGCTGAAGAGGGGCAAGGCAGGGAAGAAGCGCCTTGGAGTCCCAGAAGTGAAGAATATCCAACGGCTAGGTGGGGGCTATGACCTGTGACAATCAGAGGGAGAAACGTTACTTAGGGATACATTTCTACACAACAAAAAGCAGGTCGGCATCTTCAGGAGACCGAAGGCACAGACACTAAGTGATGACAATGGTCTTTGACAGCAGCTCCTCCTTGCCTAGCAGGAAGGAATGTGAAGGTCACCTGCTCCTTGTCCTGTAAACTCAACGTGTTTGGGGCAACTTCAGGGTCAGTCATGAGCAGCTGGCTCTATGCTGCCTTGTCCCCTGTTCACCTTTCTTGCTCATCAGACCAACAAAATCTTTGATAGCTCAGCACAGCACAGCACAGCCCATGGTGAGCCTCAGCAAGGTGGCCATAGAAAAGCTGCCAACTGTCTAAGAGGCCGTTGGCATGTATAATAGTGGCCCTCGTGAGCCAGAGTTCAAATCTCGGCTCTTTTCTGTGTGATTATGGGGAGCTCCCAGTGAGATGTCTCCTCACCTAAAACACGAGCAAGTCTTTCCTACCTTGCAGGCTTGTTCTAAGAGGGAATGGGGCTAACTAGATGGCTCGGTGACTAAAGGTACCTGCCATCAAACTTCATGACCTGAGTTTGATGCCTGGAACCCAGGTGATAAAAAGAGAGATTCAACTACCATTGTCTTTCAACCTCCATACTTGCACTGTGGCGTGTGTACACACACACACACACACACACACACACACTCACAAATGTAAAAAATGTAAAAAGATGAGCAGGCATAGTGAAGGCCTTTAATCCTAGTACTCAGAAGGCAGAGGCAGGTAAATCTCTCTGCATTTGGGGACAGCCTGGTCTACACAGTGAGTTCCAGGAGAGTCAAGGCTAGATAGTGAAATGCTGTCTCAGATTCTGGGGGCAGAAAAATGTATTCACACACATCTAAAAATGTGTTTAAAGCCCTTAATACCAACAGCTGCTACTATTCCTGGATCCCTGCCATTAGAATATTGGGTGACAGCTCAGATTGAGAGCCATTGACTCCCTTATGTGTGTGCAGGGGTGGGGGAGGTCATAGAAACGCCCCTATGCTTCTCAGGTTCCTGCCATATTTTTTTTAATTTATTTGAGACTGGGTCTTCAACTGGCCTGGCTAGGCTGGCTAGCTCGTGAGCCCCAAGAATCAAGCAGTTCCACATTCCCACTCCTGGGATTACAGAGCAAACACCACCAAGCCTAGGTGAGTTCTGGGAATCCAGCTCATGTCGCCATGATTGCATGGTAAGCACTTTATCAGCAGAACTCTCCTCAGCCCGACCCTGCCCCTTTACTTTTGCTTTTTGTTTTTTGAGACAGGGTCTCTCTAACATAGCCACGGATGCCCTGGAACTCGCTATGTAGACCAGTCTGGCTTCAAACCCACAAAGAACCACCTACCTCTGCCTCCCATGCCCGACTCAATCAAACCCCCACCCCTTTTTTAACAGGTGGGGAAACTGAGGCCTGAAAAGGGTTAGTCATTGGCTTTGCCAGGGTTACCTGGAATTTGAACAGTGGCATCAAACAGGAGCTACCACTGCCAGGTCTTGGGGTTCCTGACACCTACAGGGGTGACAAGTTCAGCTCCAGACTAGCCTTATCACCCTTGTCCTTTGCTCTAATTTCCTCTCCCGGCAAGCAGTGGCCCAGGCGTGACCTTTCTGGGAAGGTTGTGTGCATGAGTAAGCTGTCATTCCCAAAGTGCTGAAAAGCGCTTCCCAGGTGCCAAGCTCTGGCTCTCTGTGGATTTCAACACCTCAGTTGGCATGCTTTCCCAACAGCTGCAAGCTGCATGAGGGCAGCGTGCATGTGTGCATGCACATGCATGCATGGGGTAAGGAAGGGAACAAAGAGCAGAAGAACACAGGTTTCAGGCATCCTATAGAGCCTCTGTCCATAGGCAGCTTGCGCCTTACCCTGAGGTCATGTGGGCCCTTTTTGCCATTGGCTACAGGACAGCCTGAACAAGGGTAGCTGGCCAGGCCCTGCTCTGAGGCCCCCTTGTGAGCATCAGAGCCTCTGCTGACAAGGGCAGAGATTTGCTCAGTCTGCAGCAAACACACAGCAGCAGCTTCATGTTGTGGATGTCCTAGTGCAGCCTCAGGACGAAACACAGACTTGGGACTCAGACAACCGAGGCTTTGAATCCCAGGCCTTCTGTTCCCTAACTGTGTGGCTGTCAGTTAAGGGACCTCTTTAACCAGAGTGCTTCTGTTTCTTCATTGTAAAAAAAGGGGCGGAGGGGTTACTCTTTCCAAGCATTGTTTGAAAAAATAAATGAGATGGAGATCTTGCCATGTAACTATTTCAATAACTATTTCACTCTCTCCCAAAACCTATTGCTTCCAGTGGTTTGCAGAGTGTGGGTCCTGTCGATTTGGTTTTCACTGTTGGGAGCATCAGAAAAACAGATAAAGAGACAATGCTGGAAACAATTCCTGGTTTCCAAAAAAAATGGCAGCTGCTCTGCCTCCCCGAAGTGAGGTGAGTCTCAGTCACCTCAGGCATTAGGGCCTAATGCAGCAGTTGGTGGAGGATGGGAATATTAGCATTTGACACTCTGGTGTAAGGATAGTGGCAGCACCTTGAACTGATTCCCTGGATAAAACAGCCCCTAGCCTGGCCGCACACCCTTTTATGAATGGAGTCAGGCAAGAGGCCAGGAAGGAGTGGGCAGATGCATCTGGGGCTCCAAAGAGGGAGGTGGAATGTTTTCAGTGCTCTTTCTGACCTGTGGGTGAATCCACCAGCAGAATGTTTATAAAGAAGGTCCTTCATATACACGCAGACACATGCACACGCACATACACACACATGCATGACGCACGCACTCATGCACACACACAGAGCCTCTTTTCTCTGTCTGGATCATTCTGGATATATCCCAAGTCTGAGGATACAGATGGCTTCCCCAGAATATTAGATGATGCCCCCACCCCTCTCAGAAAGCCAGGGATCTCCAGGTCCAGGGCCTAAAGCCCAGTGTAGTAGCTTATACTTGTAATCTCAGCACTTGAGAAGCTGAGGCAGGGGGATCACCACAAGGTTAAGTCCAGCCTGGGCTACCAAAGTGAGTTCCAGCTTGTCTCAAAAAAAATGTTAATTAATTGGTATTCAACTTGTGGTCTCCACAGGGAAATTTCCACGCACTCAGAACACACTCTGGTTGATTAAAGCAAGAGAAGAGCTGGGCTTGAAGGTGATGTGCTCGGGAATGTGTTGGCTGTGGTGGTAACAGGGCTGAAAACACAGTGCATTTAATCCTTCTAGAGACTCTAAGAGGGAGGTGCTGTTATCAACCTCACTCTACAGGCAGAGAAACCTCAGGCACAGAGGAATTTAGTAACTTGTCCAAGGCCAAGCTGTGACTTAGAGGCAGGGCCCAACCCTGTCTAACAAAACTCACAGTGTAAAACCCTCCTCTGTGGACGGTCCTTGTTGAATCTCCCCTCCACACCCTAGGGAGTACACCTCACGGATGGTATAGTGAGAACCAAGGCTCAGAGTCGGCACATCCAAACCTAGAGTTCTTTTTGGTGCTGTGATAAAACACTCTAACCAAAAGCCACTAAGGGAGGAAAAGGCCTATTTCCTCTTACACTTCAAGGTTAATAGTCCGGTACTCAGAGAAATTGGGGCAGTCCCTCAAAGCAGGCACCTGAAGCAAAAACCACGGAGGAAAACCACTTTCCTGCTTTGCTTCCTGCCTCCTTCTGCTTGCTTTTGTATTCTAGGATCACGTGCATATATACTGCCTGTAGAGGCTGGGCCTTCTTATAGCAAGAGCTAATGTTGTGCCCAAGTTGAGAGCCCCAGAGAGACACTACCGAAATCCAATCAAGTCCTGTCAATACAATGTCCCACAGGCTATTCGGAGCTGGGGAACCCTTCAGTCGCTTCTTCTCCGGTGACTGTAGGTTGGGTCAAGTTGACAAAAAGAACTAACTGTTCATAGGCCAAGATCACTCCACCGGCTGAACGCCTATGCGCACTTGTGTGACTTGCACTCCCCTAAATGACTTCCAGAGAGGCCCTCCAGACTCTGACATAGCCCTTAACCCCATAGGGAAGGGGCTAGGTTCCAAGCTGCCTTCCCTTTCCTGTGCAAACCTCCACCCACCCCCATCATACTGCCTTCCTGTCTCTGCCTTTCACATCTTACCCTGTTTGTCATTTCTTTTCTTTTTTTTTAAAATTTATTTATTTATTTATTGAGGATGGGTGTTTGTCATTTCTATAGGGAGGTCTCAGCTGCTTCCGTGGTCAGAGGGGTCTGGGACCTTTATCTACCGAAAAATATTTCCCTTACTTAGCGATTACACAGTCACTAATCACTAATATGTTCAAGCAATTTCTGTCTAATTTCCCTGCGTGTGAACTCCTGTGGAAAGAGCTTTGTAGGACTGGAAAAGAAGGCTTACTTGCTATTCTTGTAGAGGACATGGGTTCCGTTCCCAAGACCCACAAAGCAGCTCATAACCATCCACAAATCCAGTTCCAGGGCATCTGAAACCCCCTCTTCTGACTTCCCCAGGCACAAGGATTGCACATGGCACACTTAGACACAAGCAAAACATATACACACTTAAAATAAATAAAAGAACTTTTGTTTTGCTGCATTATTATGTGAACTAGCAAGGTGCCTAGATTTGCTAGCACTAAACTGTCATTTGAACTAATGGATCTGTAAGTTTCTAGATTCATTCCTGGCTGTCATTCTCGTCATCCCAAACTCTTGTGACAACTTCACTAGACAATGGCATTTGTCCCCATTTTATTGATGAAGAAACTGAGGACCACAGAAGTGAGGTGACCTCGATCAAGCAGTGAGGGGTGAAGTCAGGGTTCCCCCGAAGCCCTGCCTGACACCAACATTTTGTGTTTTCTTTCTTCACTCAGAAGGTAAGAGAGGTTGTAAGGGGCTCTGCTAGGTCTCTGCAGGAGGAGCCCAGACAAGACCAAAAGTCAGGGCAAAGGATCCCAGTAAGGCGGATGCAGAAAGGGCTATGGAAAGCTTCTCTGACCTCTTCAGTAACTCCTCAGAAGTGCCTCACTAGTCGGACAAGCCTCTCCACTCCCTTCTTTCCTCAGTACTTGACGATGGAACCTGGCAGGCAGGAGACTGTGGGAAGTCGTTTCCCATTCCTGGTTTGCAAAGATGGTCTTTGGAGGCCAGCTGGTGGTGCTTGCTAGTCTGCGGCACAGCCTCAGGGAAGCCAACTGCCAGACTGCCTGGGGGAGAAAACTCGGACCAACTCGTCTGTGAACGTCTAACATTCTTGTGCCACGTGGAGCTCTAAGAACACTGCCAGACAAATATTTTGGAAAATAATGTAACAGTATCTCGCCCACCCTGGTTTGGGAAACAATGTCTTTCTTAGCCAAAATATAAAAGGCAATCCTTGTATGTTTGTCCTTTCTCACCATCAAGCTCCAGGGTTTTATTTGCCTTGCATTTGGGAAGGGAGCGGAAATCAATGCAGCTGGTTGTGATCTTGCCCCTTCACACAGCTTGAGATGATCTCTGAGCGCAAAGATCCTCATGGGTGTCTCTGTTTTGTTGACAAGTGTTAGCCCAGCCTGGAGCTTGGCCAAGGGCGATGGTAATGGATTCCTTTCCGCACATGCCCTGGTTATCTTTGGCATTCTGGGCTCACCATCCTTGCTGTCTTTCTCTTTCTTCTGTGGCCAGCATCCTTGATGTCACAGACGATTATTTCTAGAGTGACTAGAATTATTTCTAGTGCCTCTCTGTTCGAGGGTAACCCTGGAACTTCTGAAGTGAACGAGGCCGTTGGGGCCCAGGCTTGATGGTGCCTATATGTACCAGCACTGGGGATGGCTGGGTGAGGAAGGAGCTGGCTGCAAGTCAGCTTGGACTTTATTGTGAGACTTTGTTTCAAGAACAAAGATTAGGAGGAAGAAGAGGAAGAGGATAAAGGGAAGAGGGGAGAAAGAAAAGGGAAAATGGTTCCGAGAACCACCTTCAGGCAAGGCTTCCAGAATAAGTCTTTTCTGTGTCTTACAGAGAGAGACCTTATCAGTGACCTTGGTACATGGACAACTGCCGCAGTGCTTTTGTTGGTTTGGCCAGTTTGAGTTGAGAAAGCAGCTCCCTGAAAAGGCAGAAGGCAGACACAAAGCGAGCTGTGTACTCACCACCAAGGCCAACACTGGCACAGCAGCTGGTTTAGATAGGGCTTACTGAGAGTTCCTTAGATAAATGAAAGTTTCAAACAAACGCATTTGGAAAACACAGACAATCCCTCTGAAGAGTGCTTGAAAGTCACCCCGTAATTCAGAGCCTTTGGAAGAACGATATGGATAATAAATACATACGCTAACTCACATCGCAGAAGTAAGCTCTTTACAGAGGATGGGTGTAAGCGCCCCCTCCTCTCCCCTCTCTTTATACAATCATGTCCACATGTACAATCAGACAATTTAGGCAAATCTGAATACTTCAGGAAACTATTTGGCGCATTAAGTAAGCTAATAGAATATAAATAACAAGAGGAGAACCAGCATTTCAATAAAGAAGGGAATCAAAAGGTGCTCTGAGTTTTTAGCAGTTACATCCAGCAGGGACCTTTTCACACCAGCAGACCCTTCTATCATCGTGGAATCCCCCCAGAGTTAACTTATAGCGTTGTCCTTGAGTCCTGTTACCTGGGCTCCCTCCCCTCCCTGGGGGTCACACACTGGCTATCAGAGGGTAGGCACACAGGCTTCGAGGAGGGCAGCAGTAACCAGAAAGGAAGTGTGGTCAAGGGGGTGGAGGAGGAGTGGAGGCTGGGGGCCTCCCGAGCTTTGAGCACCCAGCCACTGCAGGCTGTGGGGTGCCCCCGCGGCTGCTGTCCTTGCATGGGCTACTTGTGGCTGAGTGTCTTCTCTCCAGTAGCAAATCTAATCAGGAAGTAACAGAAACCCTGGAGCTTTTCAGATTGGCTTTTAACGCTAATTAAAATTATCTTGCTTCAGTACCACCCCCCCCCATCGCAAATGCCACGAGAATAAAGCCTTTGCAGCGTCTTCCTCTCTTTTAATAGCTTATATTAATTGCACGAAATGATGGATTTCACGGTGACATTTTCATTCATGTGTAGCACTAGTGGCTGTCCTCATTGCTGTGGCCTGCAGAAAACCAACTTAAAGGGGAAGAGTTTACGTTGACCCACAGTTGAAGGGCATAGTCCATCGTGGCGGCAAAGGCACGGGAGCCGAAGAGCGGGCAGCTGGGCACATTGTGTGTGAGGTTGGGCAGTTGAGAGAGCGATGGATGCTGGTACTCAGCTCACTTTCTCCTTCTTATACAGTCCAGGGCTCCAGCTCACGCAATGGTTTAGCCCACATTTAGGATGGGTCATTCTACTTCAACTAATTTAGTCTGGAAAACCCTTCACAGACATGCCAAGACATTCATCTCCAAGATTAACTCTTGGATATAATTATATAAATAATAAATTCTCAATTCTAACAAGTTAGCGATCTACATAAACCTCCACAAGAATACAATGTGCTTTGCTCACACGCATGCCCCACCCCCATTTCCATCTCCATTTTGCTCTTTTGTCTTTGGTGGGACTGGAAACTGAATCCAGGACCTTGTGCATGTTAGCAAGGACCCAACCCTTGAGCTACATGTATGCCTGGTTCATCAGCCACCTTTACAGCAGCACTTCCCAGTGTGTCTCACATCATGCCACCACCTGGGCCACACTACCGAGTGGCTGCCTTCCTTGGTGCACAGTTCTATCTGGCAGCTTTGGTTTTTCTTAACCCTCAGGAGAATGATAATGTTTGAGCAAGGCTTCATATTGAGAGTAAGGACCAGTTTGTTCCAAGTCACTTGAGGGCTTGTTTTAAATGTAGATGCCCAGAGTCTGAATTCTAGGCATGCTTGAAGGACATAAGGCCTTTAACACTCTCCCAGTAACTGTCAAGCTTCATGGTTAAAGAGTTTGGGTTCATTGAATAGCAGCAAGAAGCTCTGTCTCAGAGACTGAGCAACTCTCAAATGCCCCCTTGATTGCTATTAACTTTAGACCTCTGCCCTTGGGCTGGAGAGGCAGCTTAACAGTTAAGAGCACTATCCACTCTTCTAGAGGAGTCCAGTTCAATTCACAGCATCCACATAGTGGCAGATTCCATAAAGTCCATGGGATCTGACAACCTCTTCTGACTCCCACGCGCATCGGGCACACCTGCAAGCAAATCACCCAGATACAAAAAATAAAATTATGGTGTAGGAGGTCCTTCTGTATTTGCGTTGCTTTCATTGGTTGAATAAAGAAACTGCCTTAACCTTTTGATAGGGCAGCCCTTAGGTGGGCGGAGTAGACAGAACAGAATTCTGGGAAGAAGGAAAGTGTGGCAGACGCCATGAATCTCCAGCCTGAGGACGTAGGTTAGAATCTTGCCAGTAAGCCACAGTCACGTGGTGATACACAGATTTAATAGAAATGGGTTAATCAAGATGTGAGAGTTAGCCAATAAGAGGCTAGAACTAAATGGCCAGGCAGTGTTTAAATGAATACAATTTCTGTGTGGTTTATTTGGGGGTTAAGCTAGCGGGCGGTGGGATGCTGCCTGCTCTTCATACTACAAAATTAAGTAAAATTAAAAATAATAAGGCCTGTACAACCTGTGTGGTTCCTTGGCCTCCTAGTCTGCTGTCTCAACTGCAGGGTGCTGTGGGAACACACTGTAAGAGAGTGTCATGAGGACTCACTAGAAGCAGGGAGCTGTGGCATGACTTTACTGTCATTATCCCATGGTTGTCCCTCCTTGGCTAGTATTCAGGGGCCAAGCATTTGGGCTGATTTCAGTCCACTTAGCTATCTATGGTATCTTAGGGGAGATGCTAGATGCTCTCTGGGCCCTTTTCTGCTTCTATGAATGAAAAATGACAAAACCATTCATCCAGTGAGGATATTGGGAAAATCAGAGGCAATGTGTGTATGGTGCTGACCTTGGTCCCCTGCATAGAGTAAGAAAGATTCACAGATGGTACGTCTTATCAATGTCAGCATCACTGATTGGGCCACACAGATTGTACTTCTTACCAGTGTCGGCATCACTGACTGGGCCTCTCTGGTAGTAGAGACTGATGTGTGGGAAGAATGGGTACTATAGAAGGGACAGTTTGTTAGAAGACCAGTTTGAAGGTCAGCAGTGTGACTCTATTGGTCGAGTGCTTACCTAGGATTCATGAAGCCCTGGATTTGATTCCCAGTATTACATGAAAATTGGTCGTGATGGCGCACCCCTGTTTTCTAATACTTTGGAGGTGGAGGCAGGAAGATCAGAAGTTCAAGGTCACTCTCAGCTATCTGGGGAGTTCAAAGCCAACCTGGGCTGCAAGAGACCCTATCTCAACAAAAATAACAACAGCAGACAAAAGCAAACAAACAAAAACCAAATAAATAAACAACAAAAAAGAAGTTTGAAACTGAATGAAATAGGCTTTCCTTTGATGATATATATACATATATATGTGTGTGTGTGTGTGTATATATATATATATATATATATATATATATATATATATATACACATATTTTTTTTCCTTATCTCTAAGAGGGATTGTGAAAAAAACAGTTGGAGAATTAAAACTTAAAAAGCAACAAAAACGCTTGCCGGTGGGATCAGCCTAGGTCTGGACAGATTAGACGATTTGTTTTTCACCTTTGCTTCCTGAGGGTAGAGACCCTGGATGTGCGGCCTTGAGTGCAGCCTCGGCAGCAACTTGCCCTGTGTGTAGTTTCTTCTTTACCTCCTTGACGTTTCACACAGTTACGGCCCACCCCTCATCCCAGCCCCTGTCGAAAGGCAGATCCCCATGATAACCCTGCTCTAAGCCCAACAGGAAACTTGACCCCAGGATTCTGCAGCTCAGGAGTGAGGAGCAAGTGGGTGGGGAGCAAGCCCAGGTTCATATCCTTGGCTTATGCCTGATTCTGAATTCCTGTCCCCATTAGAACCAGGCTGTTCTTGGGTCTGTTTCTTTTTCCCATTCTCGTCCTTCTGCTGCTAAACAAACCCAGACTCAACATATGGATCTTTGTTTATAGTTCTCTTTAATTCCCTTTAAACTAGCTTACAAAATAATAGCTTTCCTGATGGCGTTCACATACACATGGGATATAGTTCCCCTCGACTGAAGGAAAGATGTGGTCACTCAGAGTCACAGCTCTGTACAAAGCTTCACTTTGTGGTGTGGTGGGGACAAGTGTCCCCCAAAGGATGTGAGTCGCAGGCTTCATCCCCAGCCTGTGTCACCGAGAGGGCACAGACTCTCAGAGGTGCGGCCTGTTGGAAGGGAGTCAGATCACTGAGAAGGCTGGGACCTTATCTTCTTCTCTGTCATTGCTTCCTGGCCACTCTGACCAACCTTGGCCCTCAACACTCTGTGTGATGATGTTCTGTGCTACCTGGAACCCAAATTAACAGGACCAAAACACCACTGATGGAATCATTCAAAACCATGAGCTTGAACAAACCTTCCTTTCAAGTTGCCCTTTCTCAGCTCACAAAGGAGTCTGCACTTGGCTCTGGCTTACAGGGTCCCTTCGTGTCAAGGAACAGAATAGTTCTTACTCGGGAGTCACAATGGCTTGACCCCTGCATTTGGGGCCCGCTCTTCAGATGACAAGACACTCAAAAGTCACTGAGGCCATGCATCCAGAGGCTCACTCTTGGGCAGCCTGGATCCAGCAAGTGTGAGCTCTCAGACTCTTGTGGTTTACCAGTTCCATTGTCAGGGAGGAAGTGATATGTGGCTCATGTTCCCATAGATGGCACTTCTCCACTTACAGGGGCAACATAGCCAGTCTAAGTTCTGAGTAAGACATGTTTTCCATGGCGATTACACTACTTCTTATTTATTTTTAGCCACTGTTTCATTGCATGTGAACTTTGTTGCACCAAAGTTCAACCTGGGGAACCAGTGATTTTATTTGACTTATTGAAGGATCATGTGTGTGGTTATGGGTGGGAGCATCAAGACCTTCGAGCAGTGGAGCTGGAGAGATGGCACAGAGGTTAAGAGCACTGAGTATCTTCCAAAGGACCCAGGTTCAATTCCCAGCCCACATGGCAGCACACAACTGTCTATAGTTTCAGTTCCTGGGAATCTGACACCCTCACACAGACATAGATGCAGGCAGAACACTAATGTACATATAATAAAAGTAAGTAAATCATTTTTTTTAAAGACCTTCAAGCAGCTGCCACTGGACCCAGTGCATGGTTGTGCAGATGGAGCCTCTTCCCTTTCCCAGCTCGTATGCTCTACCTCCCTCTCCAAGATCCCCGAGACCATGTGCAAAACTGCAAAGCTGCAGATGACAGGCTGGGAGGCGTGGCTGAATACTCAGGAAGGTCCAGTGACTCTCCCTACCCCAGCCCCTTCCGTGAGGGAATGTCAACAGTTAACAAGCCCAGCTGTGATGATCTAGAGCAAACAGATACAGCTGGTCTTACAAAGCCGGCCACAGTACTAAGAGAGCACTGTCTACCTGTAGATAGGCAGGGTTCTGAAGGTCTGAGTCTCTATGATCTAGGATGGGTGAGCTCTTCACTCAGCTACTACTGAGAGTGAGCATTTGTGCCATCCCTGGGATATGTGTCTTGAACTGACAATTTATGCCTTAGGAAAGTAGGGACAAATATGTTGTTGTTGTTGTTGTTGTTGTTGTTGTTGTTGTTGTTTTAAAGTCCCAAATAGACTTACAAATGTTTTGCTTTTTGTATTTCTTTAGAGCATTGCAATTGTCTTTCTCCTTTTACAGCCAAGAGTCTGCAGGGGACAGCTGACTCTCTTTGCATCCCCTCCCGCCATAGGCTGAAGTTTAAGAAGTTTTTGGCTCCTTACAGTGCAGTCTTCTTGGGAGGTCAGACAGATGGGGTCTGTAACTATATGAATGATGGGTTGATGGGGCTGGTCACTTATAGGTCAGCACTGAAGCCCTGTACCCACTTAGCTAACCACCAGTGACTGATGTTGAGGATCAAGAGGGAGGGGTAAGTTGGTGGCTTCCTGATTGGAGGACAGCTCTTGCCCCTAGAGGACATCCAGTGGTCCTGAGTGCTTTGGTGGTAGGTTTCAAACTGGCCTATGGCTGACATTTGGGCAATTTTGAAAGTTTATAGTAGGAGAACAAAAAAGAAAGTGTTGTCAATGTTGGGATTAAAACAGGGCCTGTTTCAGTTTTGCATCTTTGTCTATACTGCGTGTCAAGTGGACAAATGTTCTTTAAAATTATGGGCTGTTCTTTCCAAAACAGCTTGTTGTTCTCTGAACTACCGACTCTTCAGGCTACCAGTGCTGGCTAACTGCATTAATTTAAAGTTACCTTTTCTCATGCTAACATAAGTGTGCCACGTAGAAGCAGAATACTTACGAGTAATCTGGTTTCAATAGGAAAGATGTGTTGCAATTACCTCATTTGGGCCTCCCATTTACAATTTTTCTCCCTTGCCTAATTGGTAAGATATTTTACTTTAGGTAGGAAAAATAAAAGAGAGGAAAAAACGGGGAAGAAACTGCAAGAAAAAAACAACTGAAATTATTAAAAGGGTGAGGAAGCCGAGGAAGACATTAGGAAGCTTACAGGAAGATGTGTGTGGCTTCAGTTATCTGAGACCTCATCAGACTTCAGTCTTAGAGATAACGTGCAGGTAAGGCGAATAGTGAGCCTCTGCTTACCAAACAATAATATTATGGGTGATTTGGAGTGTGGAAGTGCACAAGTGTGTGCAGAAGTGTGTGTCTGTGCGTGTATGTATGTGCAGAGGTTCAAACACACACACACACACACACACACACACACACTTTTTTTTTAAACACAAGCAAGAACTTAGGTCTTCTGCTTGCAGAGCACTTTGCCTATTGAGTGATCCCCTTAGTCTGCAAGTGCTTTTAATTCAAAGCAAAGAATGTACTTGGTTTTATATTGTACATATTTGACTGTCTATGAGACCCCCCCCCACGCCCAATGGCTTGGGTGGCAATTTTGATTTAACTGGGAATTCACTTTTTGCTTTATTGGCAAATACACATTGTAGACGTCACTACTTTCATTTCTGTGTCTGTGGCACACTTTGCCAATGGACTGGGCTGCTGTCTCCTGCTAGCTGGATGCACCCTGAGGCTTTTCAGAGCAGTGTTACAAAAACCACTTAACTTTAGCTGGGTCTTAAGCTGCTACACCCCTGTTGACAGTGGCCTAACCTTACAGCCTGCAGTGTGGATCTCCAGACTCTTAGCAGGGATAGCCATCACCTGGGAATCATTTGGAAGTTAGACTCCCAGCCTCTTGAAAATCTGTTGAATTGGAATCTGTGATTCTTATGTATATGAAGGTTTGGGGTAGGGGGGCAGAAATGCACTGAATGCACACTTCCTTTGCCTAGGATTCTCAGCTTTAGTGCGCATCAAGATCCCCTTGTTAAGAATGTGTTAAAACACAGATTGCCGGTCCCCCATTCCCTACTCTGGGAGTGTTCACTCTGTAGGGTGGGGTGGGGTGGAGTATTTCAGAGTTAGAGGATTTTTTTCTGCCATTGCTCTGGAGACTTTGGACACTCACTGCATTTGAGCTCTGGGGATTTGGGGGGGGGTAGTCCCACAATCCTTAACAGCTGATAATGGCAATGTCTTTCTACAACTCTTCATACATCTGTGAGAACTGGAGTTCAAGGCGGAATGTAGCATAAGCCCTTTTCCTTGTGGTATATTCCTGCTAAAAGGCAATCTCACCATGCACTCATTCAGTAACAATTTGGGTAGCGTTCTGTTCAGTTCTGACAGAATCTCATCAAAGTCAAAAATACGCTTCTTCAAAACATTTATTCCTGAAACAATAAACAAGTTGAATAAAGCAAGACACGAGCGTAGGAGGTCATTCAGATGGGCGAGGTCAAAGTGCACCGTGCCAGGGACCACTTGTGATTTAATTTCAGAGAGCAGGACTGAGCACTAAAACAGGTCATGTGCCTCTCCCTCCAGCGAGGGTAAGAAGTCCCAGCAAACAGAACGGATGGGGGTGGACAGTACCATCTCACCTCTCTTTGAGGCTGTTTTGAAACTGAACTTTGACTTTGGTCTGGGGTCTTGGTTGAAGCTACTACAGCAAAAACGCTGTAGACAGGACAGCTTAAACGACAAACATCTATTTCTCCTAGGCCTAGAGGCTGGTGGTCTAAGGCCAGGCTGTAGCCATGGTCAAATTCTTGTCAAGGGCTGCTGTCTCACTATCAGAAGCTTTCATCTATCTTCATCTCATCTCCTAGAGCCTGGGCATTGATCCCTTTGTGAGGATTCCTTGGTCAAGTACTCACTACCTCCCAAAGGCTCCACTGCCTGATACAAATCCAGAACTAGGGTGCTTATTTACAGTGCCACTGAAATCAGATTCTTGCAGATGATAAACAAGCAAGCTGTCTACCACTGAGTGACATCTCCAACCCTTTCTTACTTTTATTTGGACACAAGAGTCTCATAAAATTGCCCTGAACTTGGGATCCTCCTGCCTCAGTAGTAGCAGAAATTGTAGGCTTTTGCACCACCATTCCTGGTCACGTTAGAATTTTGCCAGGGATGGATATAGTCAATAGCATCAGAATAATTGAAAATTAACTCTGTGGATGTTGTAGATCAAGCTATAGGGTAGGAACAAAGTGACAACTTGTATCCTAGACTCAGAAAAAAAGTGGCTTATAGAGATGATGGTGGGGCATGCTGGCAGACACAGAAATAACAGCGGCAGTATTTTCTGGTCCACTATACTAGCAGGCACTATCTCATTTAGCCGGGACAGAGTTTTTTGAGAAATGTCCTCAAACCTCCACCTGATTGCATGAGACACCGGCAGTTTTAGAAGGTCTGTAAAGGTGGAGAAACTTCCCAATTCAAATCCAAACCAGTCTCCAGATGGGCCTCGCCCACAATCAGCCCCAAAGCAGCCTGCCTGGACCATCTATCTATTTTCCCTTCAGCCCTCACACTCTGTCGGGGAGGGGAAGGAATCCTCCAGCGATTCCAAGTGGAGGAATCTGTGATCTTGGCAAGTCCCAGGAACAACCAGGCAGGCAGGCCTGCATGAAACCATGAAACCGGGGCAGGATTGGCCTCAGCCTGCCCGGGTCACCAAGCCACTCTAATTACAGTCTGTGGTAGGTGGCGGGAGGAGCTGTCTTGGGGCGCGAAGCTTCCCCGGCCATTGTATCAGCCTATAAATACTTCAAATACTTAAGTGCAATGTGCAACCTTTGAATATCCCAGAGGAAGCTGTTGGGAGGCCCCTGAGCCTGCCCGGAAAGGAGAAATGACTGGAGTGTCCTTCAGGCAAGGGACAAGGCGACCTGCCCTGTCAATCCCGCTGAAGGTGCAGGGAGGCTGGGGCGTGCCTCCGGAACCCGCGAACCGTTGAGATGACCCAAGCCATTTTGAAAAAGAAAAACCGATTTCCCCTACACATGTAGGGGCGGAGGGGGGCGGGGAAAGGCGGGAATCTGTGTTCCAACGGCGTTTTCGGGCGGCTCCGGGGACGCAGGGGTGGCGGCCCGCAGGGAGGCGCGCGCCGGGGCCGTGCCGCAGAGCGGCCACCAGCTCGCTTTGTACTTGCGGCCAAGCGCGGCCCCAGAGTTTCGGTGGCGGCCCCGGGAGTTGAAGCCACGCCCCCTTGCAGTGCGAGTCGCGACCGCAGATTGGTCCGCCACGAACCAATGGGCGCGCGGGAACGGCCCGGGCTGTCAGCGCGCGCCGCAGCCGATCCTCCCCTGCGTCCAGCCCTGCAGCCCGCGCTGCCTTCCCGGGAGCTCAGCGCCTCACAGCGCGGCGCAAACAGCCGGGCCAACTGCGCGTCCCGGTGCCCGCGCCCCGCCGCCACAGCCACCGCCACCGCCACCGCCGTGCTGCTCTCGAGCGCACGGAGCATGGGCAGATCCGCAGGCGCTCAGGTGCCGCATGTTCCAGGGGCTTGTGAACAGCGGTGATCTGCTGTCACGCCCAGACAAGACCTTTCCGTGGAGACCGCAGAGCGACAGCTTCGGCGCGGGTGACAGACACTGCGGCGTGCTTGCAGGGTGACAGCCGCCTCGCGGTTAAGACCTCCTGCGCTCCGTGCGCCCTCAGTCTCCCCATCCTCCGCTCATTTGCTCCCCAGTTCACACCCGCAGCCTCCGGAGCGCGACGTGTGAGTCCCTAGTCTGTGTCTTTTCCTAAGGAGCCTCCTCACTTCGGAGATGCAATGACAAGTTAATATGGGCGTCCACGTTTCGGTTTCCCAGGAAAAGAATTGCCAGAGGCGGCCGTCCCTGAGCTTCTGAGCAGGCCGCCTGCTGCGACATCCGCGCAGGTGGGACCCGCTGAGGGCAGTGACCAGTCCGCCACCCCGCCGGCGCGCTCGCAGGATTTCACCAGCTCCCCAACCTGGGGATTTTGCTCTTATTTTTTTCCCTCTACTGTTGGTGGGCGCCTCGTGGGCCGAGGCCCGGCGCCTACTCGGCTGCCCGCGCTGCCTTTAGCGGTCGCCTCCGCAGCCGCTGCCAGGGACGTGCTGGGAAAGCCTAAGCCCCGGGAGAAGATGCCGGCCATCCTGGTAGCCTCCAAAATGAAGTCGGGACTGCCCAAACCCGTGCACAGCGCCGCGCCCATCCTGCACGTGCCCCCGGCCCGGACTGGTCCTCAGCCCTGCTACCTTAAGTTGGGAAGCAAGGTGGAGGTGAGCAAGACCGCCTACACCAGCCAGATCCCCCTGAAATCACAGGGACTGCAGGAGCCGACAGGGGAGGGGCTCCCATTGCGGAAAAGCAGCTCTTTGGAGAACGGGTTCGATACCCAGGTGAGAGGCGCTGTGTATTCCTGGGCACTGTTGGGGGTGGTGGTGATGATGGGTGATCTTTCACCGGGGAAGGCCACAGCTGCTTGGAGGAGAGGCTACCATAACGTAGTCGGAAAGAAAAAACATATCCCTTTAGCTGGCAGATTGGAAGGATACACTGGTCAGTGGGTGTGGCCAGGGTGCCAGAGGTTCGCCCAAGGAGCTCTGCAAAGCTAAGGGGTGCTGGTAGCCTGCGGCTTCTTTGGGCTTGGAGCAGGTGTAGAGGTGGTCTCAAAAAGCACATGCTGACATTGGAAATGTTAGGGCCTGAATGCTGAGTGCTTGACTCCAATGAGACGGTATCTGCTGCTGTGATGTGTGTCCGTGTCAGTTCCTCGTGTTGTAACCCATAAAGGGGTGGTCTCGTGTCCCTTTAGGCTGGATACCACCTGGCCCAGCTATGAGATCCAGGATAAGGGTGGTTGCTCAGAACCTGCCCTCCTCCTGGCTTGAAGAAGGCTTGTTCCTGTCCATCTGTAGGGAGAAAGGAGCTGGCCAGGTGCTACTGACTGCTAGCTTGCTGGAGCAGCCAGGGAATGGGCTTGCCTTTGCCATAGGGGTGGCTTGGCTGTCTCAGAATGGCTGCCGAAGCTAAGCCCCTCCTTCCTGGGTAACCTATGCTGCCAGTATTGGTGGCTCTGGTGATTAGGGAGACGTTGGTGAGGGTGAGAGAATGCCTGGAAGAGGACCAGCCACTTCTACCTTTCCGGGCAGGGGAGGCATCCCCCTACTGGGCTGGGTGACAGGCCCTGGCCAGGCAATCTCTTTTAAGGAAATCCTTAAGGGCCAATCAGTTTCTCTTGGCCTTGTGCCTTCCTCCTCTTCTGGCAAGAGGGAGCAGGGGCATGCTGTATTTTCTTGGCTGCCAGTCAGCAGGGACTTTTAGGGACAGGCCGACCTGACGGATGTGACTGTCCCCGTGAGGGGAGGAGAGGCCTCGGGAAGCCAGAGAGGGAGGCAGTTTGGGGTTGGTGTGGGAGAAGTGGCAGCCGACCAGCTGACCTTTGGGGCACCTACTTCTCTGCCCACCGTCTCTTCCTTCTGTAGCTTTCTCTGATCGCACTTAACGCTCGCCACATTCCGAGCTTTCTGCTGGAGGATCTGGAGCTAGGAGCTGGTTGGAGACAGACTGTTGGAACGCAGAGTCAGAGAAAGCCCTCCCCACACAGACTCCCACACCGGGCCCATCAGCATGTCCCTCTTGATGCCGCACTTGCTAAACATTTTTGGAAGCTGTCAGCTCTGACTGATGGTGTGTGGGAGGAAGGCAAGATCTCCTCCAGTGCTCCTGGGCCCTGGCTCTGCTAGGCTGTGTGCTCTGCTCTTTCTTAGAGCTTCAGAACCTAGACAGAGGGCTGTGAAGTGAGGGTGAGTCCCGGGTGCCTCCTTCATCAGTGGGGGTGGAATGAGTGGACAGTGACTGAGGAGGTGACCCATGCCCTCGAGCCTGATGATGAGGACCCTAGGAATGAGCGGGAAGGCAGATGCTGGGCTCATTCATAGCCAGACTGCTGCCTGATATTGCCTATTTGACAAACACTGTCAGTGGATTGCAGTGGGCAGGCTCTGGGAAGGCAATTCACCATTTAAAAAAATTACTCTTGGACTTCTCCATGAAGGGCTAACTTGGCTCTGTTCCCCAGAGGCGCTGCTTCCCTTCTGTCCCCACTGTCCCCACCACCCCACATTCCACTTCTCTTGCTCTCCATGGGTCCTCTGCATCACGAGGGTGATCTGGATAGATGGCTCAGGAGCTGGCCACCTTCCAAAGGACAGTTCTGGTTTCCCAGACGGCCCCTCCTTGCCAGCCCCTGGGTCTCCTAGGGGCTCTTCTAGGTAATAGGCACTCATGGCCCCACCCTGACATCAAAGAAGCTTTGGCAAAAGGATTTCACCGTCTTTGAACAGCGTATCCCCATGGTGACAGACAGTGCACATTCACCTTCTAGAAAAGTCCCTCGATTATGGCTTGAGGACCTTGGCTGACTTGGCACCTGGTAATTTCCTGGTCCCAAACTTAATGTTTATCATTAGAAGAGACTCAGGAAATGATGAACTCAGTGGCAAATGATATCTTGGAGCCCTCGGTTGGGGATTTTTGGCAGGAGGCTGGCTGGGGTGTGTATGACTACCAGCATAGGTTTCAAAGCATCGGCTGTGAGCAGTGCCCTGTGTCTGACGCATGCTAGCTGAGTGGCCTGGTCCATTAGCTACTCCTCTGGGCCTCAGTGCTTCTGTCTGTAAAAATGGGCACAAGCAACCACAGGAATTGTATTAAGAAAAGCTTTGTATCCTTTAAGTGAAAAAAAGACAGGGCTCTGGGAAGGTGTCAAACTGTTCACAAGTGTTCACAAACCTCTGGCTCTGCCTGGCACAGGTCCAAGCTGTAGAGGATGGGGGGCAGGGTGGCCTGTGGAATGCCTGATGTGCCGGGCTCTTTCCACGGGATCTCATTGGTCTTCACAGGAACACTAAGAGTATGTGTGGTGCATTGGGCCATGTCCTAAGATTACAAGAAAGTAAAGATGGCACCCTTGCTTGCACTTCCTAGGTGCCAGGGATTGTTCTGGGTGTTTTGCATAAAAAACAAACTCTTTTTATTCTCTTAATAATCTGGTGCAATATTAATAGTTATCCCCATTTTACACACGAGGAAGTCAAGATTAAATGGCCTTGGGAGCAGCAGAGGTAGCAGCATTAGAATCCAAACCCCTTAACTCTGATGATGGACATGGAAAGCCACGGCAGCTGCTGGTCAATTATAGACCTTGCATTATCTGACCATAGATGTCACCACTGATCCACGTTGTCCAGTGTGGCAGAACGGAAATCCCAGCTCAGGTGCTGGGCCAGTGACACGCCCACTCTCCATCACCCCCTTTTATGCTGTGGCAGAGCGGAGGACAAATAAGACCTGGTGGTCTGGGTCTTGGGGAATGAGACATTCCAGTTAGGAGACATGACTTCTGTATCCAGGAGAGGGCGACACTGGGACAGCTAAGAATGAGTCAAGATGTTGGAAGGAAGGCTAGTGTCTCTGGGGCTGGAGAAGACCAGGGCGGCTCACCGGCGAGGCAGGAGATGGGCTGCGCCCCAGGAGTGGACAAGAGTGGCTAGTGAGGAGGATGGAGGCGAATAAGAACAAGGAAGCGGAGGTTAAGCTGCCCTGTAGGGATGCAGAGCCCAAGTGCATGCTGTAGATAGGGTGTTTTCCATTTCATCAGGGTGTGAGGAAGAGCAGAGGCTCAGCGGTTGAAGTACTGGATGCTCAGTGCTGGCCTCTATTGGACAGTGGTTGCATACAGGCCAGTGGCGAGAAACTGGGGAGAGGGTGTCTCCTCCAGAACTTGGCTCATAACCGACTCTTGGGAAGCAACAACAATAACTGTTGTTAGCTTGTGTTTTAGAGTGTTTGATGTGGTAGTTAGAGGGCAGAACGTTCCTGCTTTCCTTTTCCATTATGGGGTCTCTCACTCACTGTGTAGCCCAGGCTGGCCTTGAACTTGCAGAGATTCACCTGCCTCAGCCTCCCCAAGTGCTGGGATTCAAGGACACCACACTCCATTCCTATTTTCTCACACAGTAAGTCCATTTACTCAGCGAGTCTTCCCTGGTCTTCCCGACCCCATGCCTGGTCTCCCTCACCATGGAAGACTTGGAAGCCAATAGCTGTTAGAGGAAGCCCCACTGTCAATCTCCAACTCCTTTCCTGGACCGCCCTACAGGCCTGCAGTTCCATCCCAAGCTCCAGCGGTACCTACTGACCCCCTTTCTGCTGCTGTGCTACCTGGGCCTCCCTGAGAGGGACCATTTATAATGTCTGTTCTGATCTCTCGTGTGTTGTGAACTGTGGCCATGTGTAAGTCATCATTTTAGACACATGCTCTGTGTTAGTGTGCAAGCCGGCGGCCAACCAACCGTCAGATAAAGGAGCTATCTTTATCTTGGGCTATCTGAGGATGAGGTTAGCCTCTTTCTTAAGAAGCAGTAGTTGCAGGAGGAAGAGGTGATTCACAGAATACCTTGATATTTCCTGTTTTTAGAAGCTAGCGTTCAGCCTGCGACTTATTTCTTTAGAAAAATAATTAGAAGTGATTGGAATCCTGTGCGAGCGTTTCAGATGTTTAAAAAGAAAGCGTGGGCGAGGCCCCTGGGAAGAGCATAGCTCCAAGCCTGCAACCTGTTGCCGCTTTGCTCCACTGTGTTTTGATTAGAATCTCTGCTCCGTCATCAGAGTTGATTATGGATTTGATTAGTGCGTTCTCTCTCTTTTTTTTTCTGCCGTTGTGTTATTCCCTTTCTTCTCTTTCTCATTTCTTGGAGGGGAACTCATATTGTGGTTATCTGCCAACGTGCAAGAATGTTTACAGTTCGCATATTATTGCCTACCCCCTGGGTTAATTCTCTAGAGACTCTTGAAAGGTAGACTCGGAGGCTTATTTGGGCCATCATTCAGTGTGTATACGTCTTAGTATAAATACGCCTACATCTCTCCACACATACAGCGCTCTGTACACATGGAAAAGCTTCAAGTGCCGAGCACATGAAATCACACACATACATCAAAGAGGAAGCTAGGAGAGTCGGAGCCCAAATTTCAGCTTTGATAGTGGCTTGGTTTACGTTTCGCTTTTCACACATTCTCCCTGACCAAGATTTGAAGCACCGGCTCCCCTGCTCATTTTTATTTACCTTCACGACATGAGGGCTGCAGCCTCACGAGGGCCGGCTTGCTCAAACCTCTGTGAATCTCCTGAAGCCGGTCTGCAAAGCCAAACCACCCAGCAAGATTTTTTGGCTGAAGGTCAGAAGCTCTCATTTCTTAATTCAGCCTTGCCTCTGGGAAAGGGTCATTTACAGAGCGTTCGCTAGCTGTCAAGTCATCTGGGCCATTCCTTATACCTTTATCGCTTAATTTGAGACACAAGAAACTGGGCAAATGTGAAATGGTTGGCTTGTTTTATGTGAGGAAGCGAAGGTCAAGACAGAAGACTGTCAGTTGGAAGCAGTTCTATGCAGTAACTCAGGCTCCACTGGCGGGCGGATCTGGATTCAAATCCAGGCTTTGGGCAAATTACTTGGTATTGATAAACCACATGGTTTTCTTTTCTTTTTCTTTTTTTTTTTTTTTTTTTATTTTCGAGACAGGGTTTCTCTGTAGTTTTTGGTGCCTGTCCTGGAACTAGCTCTTGTAGACCAGGCTGGCCTCGAATTCACAGAGATCTGCCTGCCTCTGCCTCCTGAGTGCTGGGATTAAAGGCATGCGCCACCACCGCCCGGCATGGTTTTCTTTTTTTAATCTGTGAGACAGAAATGGTCAAGTAGTAATCTGTGAGGTTTCAATGAGATATCACAGGTAGGATGCAGAGGACTGGACTGGACAAGGAAATTGTGGTACTGCCTATTTTGACAACCCAACACCAAAGCCTGACTTGTGTCTGCCTCACCCCAAGCTCATCTACCTGCTTCCCAAGGGCATAGCTGACTGCGGGGACGGGCAGGTGGCTTGCCCTACCAAGGACCAGTGCACGGCAGTGCCTTGGTTCACTGACTAAGAAATACGAGCAAACTCAGAACAATGTCATCTGAAAAAGTGGCTTCCAAAGCTGTTCACGGAAACGTCTACATTTTAGTCACAGGCACACCGTCCCTAAAATGCTAACCCGAATAAGGGCTCTGCTCCAAACTACACTAGCAGAAGGCCTCCTCCGTGTGCCCCTTTTAGCTGCCACTGTTGAGGTGGTGGGATGCACTGCCCAGCCTGTTGGCCCAGCTCAGATCAGAACTCAGCAGGTCGAGGCCCATTCATTACCTAGGCTTCCTGATGGCTACTTACGGTTCTGGGGGGGCAGAAGGGAGGCCCCTTTCCCTCATAACTGCCACAAATGTAGTGGGAATTGAGCCTCATGACCAGTTTGGTCAGTAAGGTGCCCCAAGGCCTAATGGCCAGCTGCCCAGTGGTGTTTTACCAACAGCCACAGGACTGATTTTCAATGGCTACTCTGTCTTGTGGTCACGTTATTCGAGGGGATGGACAGTGTATTCATAGAACATTTGGGCATAATGGGCCATGTGATTTAGAAAAAAAAAAACTTGGTCAGGCTTTTGTGCTTCCATCTTTGCTTAGACAATAGCAAGGGACTTGCAGTTTTCACAGGAGCCCTGAGTCACCCCTATGAAACCGTACAGTGACTCATGACTTCGTGCCCCTTTCCCAAGGCAAACAAACCTTCTCTTGTGTTTGCAGACAAAGCCCCCACAGCTTCAGAATTGTTTGTCCCCCCTTCCATGGGAGCTCTCAATACTCTCAGGCGTACACCATATACAGTATTGACAAATTTGGGGTTATTCTACCCCTTTCGGTTCCTATATTACTGTAGGAAGAGAAGGTGAGAAAGGATTCCATATGGGCTTGTGAAGTCAGCTCCTCACGACGGCGTCACACTATGGATAATTATAACAGGGCTGAGGAGATGGCTCAGTGGGCAGAATGTTGGCTGTGGGATCCCGAAGACAGAGTTTAATTCCCAGAACTATGTTAGAAAGAAAAGAAAAGAAAGCCAGGCACAGGGCCTCCTGGAGTAGGGGCTAGGGGCTGGGAGCGGGCACAGGAAGAGGCATAGAGCCTCCTGGAGTAGGGGCTAGGGGCTGGGAATGGGCACAGGAAGAACCATAGAGCTTGCTGGTCAATCAGTTTTAAGCCAATTAGCAAGATCAAGAGACCCTACCTCCGAAAGATGGGGAGCAATTGGGGACTACAGTACTTCACACCGGTGTTCACACATACACACGTATACATGAGCATATACCCCCAGATACCACCTACCCCGCAAATAAGACAGTTACAGAAATCATTGACCCTGGTGAGCACAGTCTAGACTCGCATGAACGTATTTAACCCCACAGCATCCCACGAGGGAGGGGCTGAGTCCACAAGCTGCCCATCCAGATGTAGAACTCTCAGCTACATTGTAGCACTGTGTCTGCCAGTCTGTCGCCATGCTCCCCACCCTGACGGGAGTGGACCAAACTTCTGAAGCTACACGCCAGTTTTCCTTTTAAGAGTTGTCATGGGGGCTGGAGAGATGGCTCAGAGGTTAAGAGCACTGACTGCTTTTCCAGAGGTCCTGAGTTCAATTCCCAGCAACCACATGGTGGCTCACAGCCATCTATAATGAGACCTGGCGCCCCCTTCTGGCTTGCAGGCACACGTGGAAGGAATGCTGTACACATAATATAATAAATAAATATTTTTTTTAAAAAAGAGTTGTCATGGTGGCGTTTCTTCATGATAAAATGATTCATGATAAAATGCTTCCCAAGAGAGTGCATAATTTTACCCCTCCCTCCTTACCCCAGAACCTGAAAATATTCCTTCAATGTTAAACACATGTTAGTTGATTAACTATCAGTTCAGTTTTTCGGCATGTATAGAGTCCCATGTCCTCTGAGGCCACAGGACCCTTCAGGTTGGCCTTTGGTAAGAACTGTCAAGGCAGGTGTAAGACAGAAGGGAAGATGGATTTGATGGGAACTGTTTGCCTGCATGAGGAAACAATCAAGTAAGTCCTCAGTGAGGAGTGGTTTGGGTTGTTTGTTTGTTTTGAGACAGAGTCTTATTAAATAACTTGGACCTCAAACCCAAGATCCTCTTGTCTTTGCTTTCTGGGTACTGAGCCTGAAAGTATGTGCCATCATACCCTGTGCAGATCAGTCCTTAATCATAATCACAGTCATAATACTAAATAGTGATTTATTCATTTTTATTTTATGTGTATGGGTGTTTGGCTTCCATGTAAGTCTGTGTACCATGTGCATGCAGTATCTGCATAGGCCAGAAGAGGGCGCCAGATCCCTCTGGAACTGGAGCTATGGATGGTTATATGCTATCTATCAGTGGATGCTGGGAACCAAACCTGAGTCCTCCTCAAGATCAGTCAGCTCTCTTAACCACTGAGCCATCTTGCCAGCCTAGCCCTGGCATCTCTGGAATAGTCAATGTCATAAAAGACCCAAACAAATAAATATGGTAGATAAATAAGACTAAAAGGAGAAAGTTGACCAAGGAACCATGACAAACAAGTCAACTGATAGCTCCTTGATTGGTCTCTGGGTGGGCAGAAGTCACACAGGACATTCTGGAGGCATCAGGGATACTTGAATGTGGCATGTATCATGACATCCCATCAGTGTCATGGTTGTGGAGTTATAGAAAAACATGTCCTTTTCCCTGGGAGATACGAGTTAAATACTTAGAAGCAAAGTATCTTGATGTCAGCAACATTCTCAAATAGTTTGGGATGTGTGAGAGAGAGACAGAGAGAGAGAGAGAGAGAGAGAGAGAGAGAGAGAGAGAGAGAGAGAGAGACTGCCTCCTAAGAGGAAAAGACTAAAGTGGATGCATAATTCTTTAGATTTTAGGTCTGATAATTTTCTAAGTAAGACAAGCAAAACAAAGCAGAACCCTGGCTGAATGCTTCTTATCGTCAGTGCTCTGTGGGGTGGTCTTCAGGTCACCAAAGGTGTGCCCTCAAAAGAGACAGTGAGGCCCCAACCCCTTCCTCTTCTTATTCTCTTTTGCTCTCTGATTGTGAAGTGGGCAGTTCTACCCCACTCCATGTTGTCACCATGATGAACTGCCACAGGTCAAAAAGCACCGGGGCCCTTGGGTCACGGAACCACACTGTGACCCAAAATAAACCTCCCTTGTGATAAGACGTTGTGGGTGTTTGTTACAGTACCAGGATGACTAACACCAGCTGTGTTCACAGAGCTTTGGCAAAAACACTAGGATCTTGCATGTGAGCTGAGGTCACATGACGGGGGTGACCAAGTCTAGGGTACACAGGGTTGATAACCTGCATTCTGGCGAGGCCACGGCTCAATGCCTGTCTGTGTGGAGGTGGAGGCCTGTCCCTCACACAGGCTACTCATTGACACACAACCATTCGGCCTCTCTAGTGGATAAGCTTGCAGAAATGGTGGTGTGGGCGACTTCCTCTGCCCCATCTAGGAAGAGAGACCTGAGAAGGGTTTGGATGTGTATTGGCCATTCAGGAAAAGGAGAAGGTGGAGAAAAATCCATGGATAGAAAGGACGAAACTTCCAGAAATGAGAGTCACACCAATGATTCATGGGCTGTTTCCAGACTGTGTTTGAAGCAGCCTGCCTGTGGAGAAAGGAGATTTATGTAGTCTATGACTTTGGAAGTTAAAAATCCAGACATCGTGTTGCAGGCTCTTTCAAGTCCCCCCTTACACACACACACACACACACACACACATGCGCGCGCGTGCACACACACACACACACACACACTGGCTGTGTCATAGAACACAGTGTTTGAGAAGCAAATACTGGATGGCATCCCCAAACAGGAAGCCAGAGAGGGGCCAAGGGCCTGGCACGGTCTTTCATATCCTCTCTCTCCCACAAGACCTGACTCCAAGAGATCAGTGTTCCCTTCTGGAGATACACCCTGAGGGTCCTAACCCCTTAGAAGTTCCACCACCCTCCGGTGCTACCTCCTGGAGACCCAGGGTCTGACCCATGAGCCTCAGACAGGTACACCCAGCATGGAAGCCTTCGCATGTAGGAACCCTCTAATCCTCATACTGTCAGAGACCGTGACCCTGATCCTAACTTACCGAAAAGGAGCAACCGGTCAGGAACGATGGTCGCCTTACAGGGTTTGGGGACCTTCACAGGTCTCTCAGGTGGAACATACAGGGATAGATTACAACTCAGCTTCCAGATCTGTGCTGTAGCTTCCAGATCTGTGACTGTAGAATTATTACTTTGTTGGTAACTAGAGGAGGCCTGGGGCTGGCTCACCCTGAGGTGCCCTCTCCTCAGAGCCCATTCTCTGGTCTTGGCCATCCTCCATGGTCCGTCTTATCTCTTATGGGGCTTCTCGGCTGCTGCCAGGTCCAGCCTGTCTCCAGAAAGAGCTTATGTGGTCCTGCTCACCTCTCCTCCTCCCATCTGGGCACCATCTCCTTTCCCCGATGCCGTGGTTGTTGTTCGATGGGTCAGCCCTGCCTGTGCTTCGGGCCAGTGAGGTCCATGTGCCTCCCAGCTGGCAGGTTCCCCTTCCTGTCCTCCTGCCTGTGCTGCTGGCTGCTGCTTGGGGCACAGTCCTCATTTTATGCAGATTTGCCCTGATTCTTTTCAGACCAGGAAGGCTGCTTTGTTTGCGTCAAAACACATAGGCTGCCAAAGTCCCAGAGTACTCAGGCCTTCCGGCATGTGGACTTCAGTGGCTAGCTAACCAGAGACCTAGGAAGGCAAACCCCAGAGGCAAAGACAGCATTTAGGTAACAAATTAGACTGGAAAGAAGCAGGCTAACTTTGGATGGCTACATTGTTCATGGTCTGTGGCTATAAAACCTAGGAACGTGGGATGCCTGAACCAGGGGAGATCTTAGAGGCCGTGTGTTCCCAGTTTCATGGTATAGATGGAGAAGGCATGTGTCTGAGGAGGCATGTGACTGGCTTGCCTTGAGCTCCGGGCTCCAAGGACCTGAGTGCAAACTGGTGCCCAGGCCTCCCTCCTCCAGGCCCGGATTCGCAGATGCACAGATGCGATGCGAAGCTCAGAAGAGCCTGACGGTGTGCCGCACCAGAACCAGCCTGGGCTGCAGCAGCTCCACTCCGGCCAAGGTCTTCACAGCAATAATCGTTTCTTATTACTAGGAAGCCTTTGCATTTGGCTCACAGAATCAGAGAAGCAGGATAGCACTTGGCCGACACCACCACGATCCCTGGACCAGCCCCACAGGTGGATAAGACCCTCCCTGCGTGCCTTTCTGTTAACGTAGTTCACGTTCACGATCAGGCAGCAATCTGGCCAAGCCCATGTAGAGCTAGTACTAGAATACTCTGACCCCATTCCATGGTCTTTATTACCAACCTCTTAGATCGCCCCCATCCCCAAGCTACACACACATCTGAGAGAGCTGGGGACCCTCCTGCCTCCCCTACTATTTACCATGCGTCTAACGGGTCTTGTGCTGATGGAACCTGGGGCGTCTGGACATTGAATAAGTAGTCAGCTGCAGATCATTTCCCCCCAGGAAAACCTGGCACTGCAGTGGGCCATGTGAGGTGGGCAAGCTGTTCATGTCTGTAATAGTGCCTAGCAGGGCCTGGCAGGACCTGGCAGGACCTGGCAGGGGGTAGATAAAAACCACTGCTCTTTCCAGCATGGTCCCTTGGTGTGGCATGCTCTTCCAGGCCCTTGCTGCAGCTTTTTCTTGTTTCCCTACACGAGAGTAGTGTTTCTGAGCTGGGTGCTTCCGGAGCGGTCTCCTGCTGACAGTAGAAAATGCTGCAAGCTGAGGCGGGTTACAAGCAATGGAGTGAGCAACTGAAGAGCCTGCTCCCCCCACTCCCCCCCTCCAAC
>NW_004949174.1:1479202-1510921 GCF_000317375.1 Microtus ochrogaster | reverse complement strand
AGAGACAGAGAGACAAAGACAGAGAGAGACAGAGAGACAGAGAGAGACAGACAGAGAGAGACAGACTTGTTTAAGGCCCTCCAGGAAGCCACAACTAAGACCTGACTTCTAAGGTAACACAGGGCCTCCCCAAGGTACCTAGCTGTAGCAAGAACTCACCTAGAGATGTCCTGGCAACCTCACGGGCTTGGTGGATGGACCCAATGGCTGTCCCCTTTCAAGCCTTTTAATGCTGTTTTGAACTCCTTTTTCCTTCTAGCTAGCAGAACATAAGTCAATATAAATTTGCCCTAGTCCCTAAAAATATTTACCTGCCTAAAAACATGTCTGCTTCTTTGTGTGTTTAGACAGAAGTAGATGAAAAGTCTATGACTCTCCCACACCCATGCACCAGGCATGAACCGTGGGTACACTCTGTAACAGGAAGCTGCTGGTTTTCCATTCCAGAGACCTGGAACTCACTCAGCAATGTGTCGTTGGCTAGCTCCAGCCCTCGCCACATTCCACTGCTGAGCGCCCAGTCACCTGGGCTTTGAGGAAGCAGCCATGGGTGAGGCTGGGCTGGCAGGACTACAGGGGTCCCTTCCCCAGGTCTAATGGCTTCTAAGTGACCCCAGGCTACCTCTGCCTGCCCGGTCTACTCTGCAGTGTGTTGCCTTTGGATCCACACAGTGCAGACGAGTGCTTATTTTAGAACTGGAAGGAGAGCAGACGTATCAATAAAAGGCCAGGGAAGGAACAATCCATTCAGTGGTTTTAAAATATCTCTCCCTTAACAGAAAAAAAAAAAGATTATTTTTATTTCTTAAAAAACAACTGGTGAATTTCTCCTCCAAACATTCGGAAAGGGAAGCATAGGAGACTTAAAAATTAAGATTAAAAAAAGGAGGCTGGAGAGATGGCTCAGTGGTTAAGAGCACTTACTGCCCTTCCAGGCCCCAGTGTCTGATTGCCAGCACCCACTTTGGAGAGCTCCTGACCTCCCGTAACTCTAGCTGCAGGGGCTCTGACGCCCTCTTCTGGACTTCTTGGGCATGGCACTCACACATTTATTTGCATAACTAAAGTTTTTAAATCTGTAAAACCAGGTTGGAGTTGTGATGATGAGCTGAAGGGTTGTCTCGTCTTCTTTTCCTTGTCCCTGCCTGTCAGACTCTGAAAGAGATGAGCTGGATCACATGACCCTGCTTTCTTGCCCCTCTTTTAAGGGGTATCCACACTGGTTCCTTTTCTTAGAACCTCCATCCATATCAACCACGCTCTTCCTCTCCACTATCTGCTCAGATGTCACCTGGTCAGAGGGCTCTTTTCAACCCACACCGTATAAAACAGTGACATCCATCCATCATCCTTTCTGAGCCTTCCCCTTGCCTTGCTTTGTGTTTCTCTAGAGCTCCAAGAGGTTTCCTACGTTGAACATTTACTCATTTACTCGGTGTGTGTCTTTCTCTGTAATACAGTCAGCCCAATGGAAACACTACCTGTCATGGTCACATTAGTGTCTCCTGTACCTCCGACAAAGACTGGCATACAGTGTTTCTAATGTCTCCTGAAGGAGGAACGGGGTTGATGCAAGGCCCCGCTTCAGCCAGCATACCACTCTGACTCCCAGTCAGGCTGCTCCTGTACACTTCCTCCAGACACTTCCCTGAGGATGCTGTCCCTTAGAGGGTCATCAGGAGCAGATGAGGCCAGGCACATGAAGCCGCCCAGTTCATGGGCTTTTACCTGTGGTTCAGTCTGGCCTAGAATGTAATGTGCAGGACGGCAGCCCTTTGCCTACAGACACTGACTTCCGATCGCCTCTCTTGTGCTCGCTTCTTTGTGCTCTGAATACTTCCCACTGAAAGTGTGGTCTTGGATCGGCAGCAACGACTTCACCTGGGAATCTTCTGGAAATGAAGACCCTCAGGTCACCCCAGCTCCTGTGCCCTGAATTTGCAATGTGATACCATCTCAGAGGACACATGGCCCGACTGTGGTTTACTGTGCAGAGCAGCTCTTGTGTCTCCACTCTGAGGAAGGTCTCTAAACACCACCTTCTGCAGTCTATCTGTCACGCTCTCTGGACGTGCAGACGCACCTGCCCCGAATCCCTTGCCTTTGTAAGGGGTCGGAGATGGGAGGAAAGAACAGGGCAATGCCAGGAGGAAATTTCAGGAGGGATTTCCAGAATCAGAGCTTCTCTGCCTCATGTACACCTCTGATGCTGCTTATTCCTGTGCATTGATAGGCAGCTAATGTTTACCTGCCCTGCCATGACCAGAAGAGCTGGGAATCACACCGTGACTGCAGAGGAACCATCATAGAGGATCTCTCTCTTTCTCTCTGTCTCTCTCTGTCTCTCTCTCTCCCAGGTGAACCTGGGTCAGTACAGGCAGCACCTTCTCGGATTGGGATGGAGGTAAGATGTGTCTCTGTCCTTAGCTCTGATGGTTGTGACTTCTCTCAGCTTTCACCAAAGGTGGAGCAGTCAGGTTTCCCAGTATGTCCCCCAACTTCTGCAGTGGGTGTCTGTGAAGAAGGCAGAAAACAGCATAGGGAGAAGACCTCTGACTCCAGTGCCTACAGAGGCCTTCCCACAGGCAAGTGTTGTATGAATGGCAATATACCCTGATTTCTTTCAGCTAGGCTGAGATTGTGTATTGATTTGAACAAAGTTTGTTGGTAAGACACAGAGCATATTAGCCAAATTCCAGAATCAGGCTGTTTGGCAAGTGTGTGTGTGTGTGTGTGTGTGTGTGTGTGTGTGTGTGTGTGTTTAGCATGTGTGAGTGTCCAGATGGTCCTTGAAAGCAAAGGTTAAAAAAAAAAATCCATCTGCCCTCAGACAGCTCCACGGTGTGAGAGGTTGAAAGTTTTGTTCTTTGAATTAAGAGTCTCACATTCTCTTCCTAAACCCCATGTTCATAGCTTTATGGCCTGGGCACAAGCCCAGTGCCCTTCCTTCAGCAGCAGCTTGTGGGGTTGTTCAGACATCTCCCTGCCAGAGAAAATCGATCCTCTGCCTCTGTGCTTCTTAGGGCTTTGCAGGGGATTCTGGAGCTCTTGGGGGTGTGTAATTGAATTTGAGACGGGCTCTAAAGAGGAGCAGGGCAAGAGCAAGTATTTGCAATCATCAGATTTGCTTGCAGTCAGGCGGCTCGAGGTGAGGTCTGACCCTGCCCCCTGTCTTCAGGGTAGACAGGCTAACAGTGAACCATAGCTACCAAACTGCTACCACATCTTCCTGGCTCTGTAGACAGATAGCAGTGACCACTCTCGTGTCTGCTGGACTCATGGAGCATGTCTGGTGATGAGCTAGACCTGGAAATATGGATATAATTGGTGCGAGAGGTCCGTGACAGATGCAATCAAGAAATGCAATGTCAGGGCTAATTGCATTAGTGTGATTTGGCAATAAGGAAACCAATTAATTAGTTCTCAGATAGTTATTAACAGGAAATGAAGAGTGAGCATGGAGAAAGGTCCTGTGGGGGCAAGAGTGAGCTGGGAAGGATGCGTCTTTCCCTTCAAATCAGTGATCTTCCAAATTACTTGGGAAGCTGCTAAGTTTGTAGAGGTCTTGGCCCCAGCCCCGGAGACTGAATTTTCAAATCTAGGATGAGGTCACAAAATTTGTGGGGTTCCTCTTGTGGAATTAAAAAGGAGCCCAGGTCCTCATACCAACTAGTTATGCTATGTCCCCAGCCCCCAAGTTTGAGGTTTGAACAACTATAACCTGAGGCCCTTATGTTGACAGTGGAAGGCTGCATCCAAAGACCGAGGGAAGGAGGGGCTGTGTGGCTCAGGGTGCAGAGTGAGGGTATGGGAGTGGGGACTCTGACACTGGGTGCCCAGAAGAACCTGAGCAGACAGTGCTGTAGACTTTGAGATGATGCAGGGCTCTAGTGAGCAGGAAGCCCAACTCCTCTTCCTGCATCCAGGGTTTCCAGGCAGGGTGATGTCTCACTGTGGTGTCATCCACTGGACCCGATCCCCTTGGGATGAGTCATCTAGGAGAAAGCAAGCTTTGGATGAGACATGAGATTCTGCGTGAGTGCCCATGGTCCTTACTGGGGATCTCCAGTGATGTCTCAGGTCTGCTGAACGTCCCGTGTCTCCCTATTAAAGCCAAATCAAGATCTGCTGCCTACTTAGGAGTGGATTTTCTGGTGTCTTCTGTAGGTCAGTAAGAGTTAGAGGAAGGGTGGTTAGGAAGGGAGGAAAGAGTTAGACCTACTGTGTGCTGGGTTCTAGACTCCACACTCTTTTTGTTTTTTTAATACAGGGTTTCTCTGTGTAGCTTTGGGGCTGTCCTGGAACTCTCTCTCTGTGGACCAGGTTGGCCTTGAACTCACAAAGATCTGCCTTGCCTCTGCCTCTGCCTCCTTCTCAAGAGAGAGCTCAGATTAAAGGCGTGTACCGCCACTGCCCGGCTTAGATTCCACACTCTGACTTGACAGGTGGGTACCATCTGTCTGCACTACAACTGAAGGAGAAGTCCAGAGAGGTGAGGTGACCTGCTTACCCTACACAGCCAAGATCTGGCAAAGGCTGACCTCACACTTTTCTCTACCCAGCTCACGCAACTCACAGTCCACTTGGTGACTGCAACAGGAACCTTGTGTCCCATGCACAGCTGCCCTGAGTGGGGTGGGGGCACGGTATTGGCAGAGTGCCTGGAATCCCAGAACTCATGGGTATATCTGTGCCCTCTGTCAACAATCCACCCTTCAGTAATGTGTGCACTGGCTGCCAGCTGCTGTCGCCACAGCCAGACCCCACACCCACACAGGAGAGCGCTTTGGCCGAGGGCATGGTGGAGCAGGAGGAGGAAGTGCCCTCCATAGGGGCTTGTTGCAAGGCCTCTGAATGGCTCCATTGAGGTGCCCAGGCAGGACGACAATGGGTCTGTTGGGGGCCTGGCCCACAGAGGTGAGAGAGGGCCTGGGCTGGGCAAGCAGTGCTGGCTCAGAGGCCAGACGCTGACTTCCAGGGCCACAAGCCAGCGCCTCTGACGTGTTCCAAAATGCCAGCTCTGCTTAATGGAGAGCAGCTGGGGCAGTCTGAGTTGTTCCCTGTGCCAGGAAGGCATTGTGAACCCAGTACACCGGCTGTGGTGCCGCCGCTCCTCCCTGCTGCACTCTGAGCCCCTTCCTGGGCTGTGTCCTGCACCATAGCCACCAGGGACTGTAGATAGCCCTTTCCTGTGTCTCTTTGGTCCCCGGGGGCAAACTTTCCAGCCCCATGGAGAATATAGCATCCACTCTTCCCCTGCCAAAAAACAAAACAAAACAAAACAAAAAAACAACCTTGAAACACATGGGTGGAGTGGTCAGGTGAAGTACAAAGCACATCGGTAAATTTAAATTGAAATAAAATAATTTAAAATTATGTTTACATAGGTTGGCTTCTCAGGAGTCCTTGGGTCACCTAGCTTGTAGAAAAGATTGCTTCTGTCTTTTACCTGGACACCTCCCTAGGGGCTGCCTGGACTCAGTTGTGTTTGGGGACAGAGTCTTGAGCATGATAGATGTCCTGGTATGTCTGCCTATTGCCAGGCCCATCCCCAGGGTCAGAGAAAAGGGAATCCTTTCGTTGCTAGTCTGATATCCCCCACACCAGCCATCCCGCCATTGTTGGTTGGAAATCTGAGGCTTTTATGACCCTTTTATACCTTTTGTTTACTGAGGTCTGCACAATTATGCCGGCTTTATTGTCCTGAACATAAAAGCTGCTTTGAAACAATCAAGGACTTTTGGGGAGAGACTGGGGTGTGCCTCCCTCTAAAGAAGACCAGCTTCAGCCACCTGCAGTCCCTCTAAAGGAGGTGGATGCTTGCCCTACATCAGGGTCAATTCTGGTTTCCAACAGTGACCTTATCTTGCCCCTGACCAAGGGATTACTGTGTGCTGCCATGTTTCAGAGGAGTGGAGAGAGGCAGAGACCGGTGGCTTGAGCTGGGTCTTGGGGCCTGAAACTGTAGCACCAGTTTGGAGTCTATGTTTGTTGGCCCAGAACCCCTGCCACGCTGCCACTCATCTGCCAAAGACTGCATGCTTTAGAAGGGACAACAACCAGAAACAGGCATGGGCCTGTCTTTGGGGTTGCAACTAGGGACACGAAGTGTTCCACCTCCTGCATGGGTGGATAGGGCAAGATCTGTCCCATCTCACTTCTTTTCTTAAAGAACACAAGAAAGAAAGAAAGAAAGAAAGAAAGAAAGAAAGAAAGAAAGAAAGGAAGGAAGGAAGGAAGGAAGGAAGGAAGGAAGGAAGGAAGGAAGGAAGGAAGGAGGGAGGGGAGGGAGGGAGGGAGGGAGGAGTACTGTTCGTAGGTATGGCGGAGAAGAAGGTTTATCGTAGATATGAGGGAGAGCTTAGTCAGGGGCATTTGGAAGGGTCCAGAGTGAACATGACCCTGAGCAGGGCCTTGTAATGAGGGGTAGGGAGAGCAAAAGAGGAGCCGCTGATCAAGAAGGGTGGCCTGGGCCAAGAGATTGACTATAAGACTGGCATAGCCGAAATGGTTGAGTAATATATAGGAGCCAGAGAAACTGGAGGCAGGAGCAGCCCAGCCCATGGGCTAGAGAGTTAAGGGTAGGGGCCGGGGTACGGCAGCCAGGAGGAGCCTGTAACAGGTAGGAGCTGAAGGATGCTGGGAGAACATGACTCCAGAGTCCACTTTGATATGTTAGTAGGCATCTCAGCCATTTGTCCCAGATTTGAGACCTAACTAACCTACAGCAAAAAGAAGGGCTCTAGAGACAAGAAGAGCCTGTCCAGGCCCGGAGTGGCCCTGGACATCACGCAGTGAGGATGTGGGGCTGGATAGAGAGTGGGGACCTTGCAAGCCAGGCAGGGATGCTTAGTCTCAGACCCATCGAGGAGACCTGTGCTGGGCTTCTGAGCAGAGGACGGGCAGCCCAGTTTGGAAGGGTGGAGACTAAAGCCTGGCCAGGACGTTGTTGGTGTCTGGAGATGCTGGTGATTGGGGAGACTGGAGCATGGTATGGAGCCATGGAGACAGGAAGGTGACCCTGGAGATGGGGTAAGAAGGCTCTAGGGTGGTACAGGGGCAGTGAAGATGGGATGGCACCTGCCCCTTACTCAGGTGTAAATCCAAAGATCTCCCCCATTTAATGATTGCACCAATCTTACAGCAAGAGTGCTTATATAAGCTCCGTTTTATGATAGGAAACCAGAAGCATGTGGGGGTGAAAACGGCCTGAAATAGGGATGGGCCCTGAAGCAAGTGGACTGGATGGGGCTGGAATGCTTGAGAAGGACCCTTGGTGGGCGGTGGCAGCTGTGAGTGTTGTCCCCAGGGCCTCACTGAAGAGTTCTCAGAGCATGAGGGTGGGTGGAGACTGGGCTTGGCAGCTGAAGCAAGAAGGGAGTGGAGGAACGGGAGAAGCTGCGCTGACTCTGGATGAGTGAGCTCCTTGCTCACTGATGGGAGCAACGTCCTGCAGTGGCTGTGGGAAGCCAGCAAAGGCCAGCTAGGGATTTCCTACATCCTCGTGTGCTGCTGAGTCAAATAGAGAACAACCTAACCTCAGGCACATGAACGGGGTCATTGGCTTCAGTCTAGGGATATGGCTGAGATACGGGGGACATTGAATGGACTGGCTTTTTAAAAAGGCCCTTACTTGTCATCCCTTTACATTAGGGTCTCCTGCACCCAAACACTCCTGGCTCCCACTCCGCAACCCTCTTCCCTTCTCATACTCACGCTCAATCTGATGTGCAGCTGCCTGGCATCTATGCCAGCCATGGATCAGATTCCCTTCCTTAGCCGGGCGGTGGTGGTGCATGCCTTTAATCCCAGCACTTGGGAGGCAGAGGCAGGTGGATCTCTGTGAGTTCGAGGTCAGCCTGGTCTACAAGAGCTAGTTCCAGGACAGGAACCAAAAGCTACGGAGAAACCCTGTCTCAAAAAATCCAAAAAAAAAAAGATTCCCTTCCTTTGAGGACTCTTATGGCTTTTAACCGTGTTTTAGAAGCTTGGCTAGTGAAGGGGCAGTGTGCACAACCCATGGGGCAGAGGCAGGGGCAGGAGAGGCTCAGTCCCCTTGTACTGGTCATGCCTAGAATCCACTCTTCTCCCAGATGTCCCGCAGAAGGCTATGCTAGGTGGAGGGAGAGCAAGCCTCAGCCCTGGTGTCCTGCCTCAGGAGTCTGTTGTCACTTAGCTCATCACGCCAGAGTTGGGTCCTGGCCTCAGGTTCACGTGACCTCAGACAAGTCCTTTGACTTCCTCATCTGTAGCCTTCTTACTTGTGAAGTGGGACCACAGCAGCACCTCCCCTGTGGTGTTGGGAGGGAGAAATCTGAGACTTGTAGCATGCTTTGCCTTGGACCTGGCACATAGTAGGTGCTCACTAAGTGTCCACTGCATTTGTCCGCTCTGATCTACTCCTAGACACAAAGGCTCCTCTGTGGGTTTGGTGCTGCTCTTGGGGCCTGGGAGCACAGCATTGCAGGTTGTCCGTGAGCTTCTCCTGGGCTCCTGCTCAAGTTTCTTAGCTCTCCTGGGAGGGACTTGGGTTAGCTGGGTTATAAGAACAGCACTCTTCCTTCATGTTCCAATGCACTGCATAGAACCCCGCCCCAGACATCTGCATCAGGCAGTAAAGAGGATCTTCACCGTGCCAGGCCTTAGAGTAACTCCGTGCAGCCGTCCCACAGAATGTACCTATCCTTGGTTGCATCTTCCACGGGAGGAAGTGGAACACAGTGAAACTGGGTCACCCTCCTAGAGTCACATAGCTCAACAGGAGTCAGGACTTGAACTCCTAACCTCCATACCATTCTGAAGAACGGGGTTTAAGCCATTTCTCCTGCTTACGTTTGAAAACCTTGCTGGCAGCTTGTGAGTATTACTGCTTCTCTGAGCACCAAGGACCAGAGCCATCTGTCAAGAGGTTTTACACGGGAGCTGGTGTGATGGTTTCAGGGGGGAAACGTGAAGAAACAGCATCACTTTTTCTCACCCCGTGGTAAAAATAACCTGCAGGGATGGAGGAACAAATGGTGGTTGGAGGCTGACATCGTAGGGAGGAAGGAAATGGAGTGCCCACCTGGGTGCCACATGCTGCCATCTGCTCAGGGAACAGCAGTGCCAGCCTGACCCTTGGCACCCGTGAGGCTACCAGCTCCTACCTTCTGAAATAGGAGTGCTTCCTTGTAAAGCTGAAGGTCCGTAGAAGGACAGGGAGCAGAGAGGGCCACAGAGAGTAGTGCCGGTCCCAAGCCTATTGTCCACATATAGGAGCATCCCCGACCGGGTCTGTCATCCTTTGTACCCGCCAGCTCTGGACACACACTGGGCATGGCTTCTTGTCATGAAACACAGTGTTAAAAATAAAAATGATTTGCAGTAATCAGAGAAACTGTGATCATGTTAATGCATGCCGCATCCTCTGGTGCCAGGACTAAAATAGCTTCCTGTCAAACAAACCAGAGTTTCTTAGTGTTGGGCTGCTTCTAGTCCACCTTCTGTTAGGTTTTGTTACTCATCTGAGCACAGGATAGGGCTCGGGAAACATCTGTGGCCGCCCCAGGGCCTTGGGCTCTGCTTTTGTGTACGGTTGAGACTCAAGCACTCTTCCTCCTTAGCATGTGCTGCGGCGTGCAACCTGCTGACCTAGTGATCCCAGAGGTGCAGTCTGGCTGTCCTCAGGCCTGGGACTCCAGAGGCACCGGTACCTGTGACATATGAGAAGCACATACATTAACTGTCTTGGAAGTAAATCTCAAGCTTAGTACTCTGTGGAGTGCCTAGTGTAGACTACGACTTTGGCATTCTGTAATAAGCCGACGGAGGAATGATAGCCATGATTGAATTCACTTTGTGGAAGGAATAACTGAGACTTCCTGGGTGTGATGGACATGAGGCACCCAGAACGAATTTGTGCAAAGCTGGAATTCGGGCCAGGAGTCTATACTTTCAATCATTTTGTCAGCCCGGCTTTCCCAGCCAACTGGGGTTGAAATACAAGTAATTAGGGAAAACTTTTAGGTCTTTAAAACTGTCCCAAGCTCCTAGGCAGAAGTACTGGGTCTGCACTACAAGGGGGGCTGGTCTGGTCCAGTGTCCTCCACCTCAGAAAAGGCAGAACTGGATTCGGACTTAGGTCTAAGGCCTGACATAGCTTAGCCTGTAGGGATGCTGACGACCACAACCTCGGGTGTCCATGTGAAGCAGATTTATTTGTTAGAGTCTTCTTTAGGGAGCATCCTGCCCCAGGACATAGAGGACACCTGGTAAATGCTTTTGAAGGGGTTCCCGCCTATATAAAAATTCTTGCCGAACATCAGTATGCTTAAACCATTTTGGCGGCTGAGTTCACCATCCCATCCCATGAAGGAACTCCGGTACCAGCCAGGAGGGGTCATCCTCTTGGCCTTTTGGGATCGACTTGACCAGAGAGTCAGAACCATAGCACTGAGATATGTCCTGGAGCTTCCTGGGTGTTGGCTGTCACCCGGAGTGAGCGGACTTCCAGAGAGTGTCCAGAAAGAACAGGTTGCAACTCTGGGTCAGAGAACAGGCACCCGGAGAATTTCAGACTCAGGAAAGAGAATTTCAGACTCAGGAAAGAGACAGACAGCTCTAAGGGATGTACAAGAGAGAGAGAGAGCAAGAAGGGAGGAAAGGAGGGAGAGGAGAGGAGAGGAGAGAGAGAGAGAGAGAGAGAGAGAGAGAGAGAGAGAGAGAGAGAGAGAGAATGTGTAAATGTGTATTAAATATAAACACCTCTGGGCACCAGATCCAATGCAGAGTGGGTCTTGGGTCACTGATGGAGTCTCCTGGCTCTTGTGTCCTATGGCAGGGAATAGGACCAAGGACACATGACTAGCGCATGAAGATGGTTTATTCTTGGGTGAATAAACCTCCTGAGCCGAGGGGCGAACATGTGTTTAAAGTGCTGGACCACATGCCTCAGGACAGGTCATTTGGACAGCACCCTCACCTTTGTCAATGCTGCCTCTTGAGAGTGAGCAGTTCTGTTTGTTGTACAAAGTGGAGGTGGAAAAGGGCTTGTTTCTGGTGTTTCTCTGTCAACAGACCCTGTTCAAATGTTGGTCTTGATGCTGCTTGTCCCCAACCTGTACTTCACCATCACTGTATAGTCGTGGCTTTTCTGATGCGGTGAGGAAGTCAGGTGTTAGCTTCCTCCTTACAAGGACGAGGGTGGGGCAAGAAGAGAGAGCGCAGACCTTACAGAAAACTCCCAAGTCGTGAGCCATGGTTAAAAAGTGGTAAGACCTGCTGATGGGAGTTCTAGGCTTTGGGCGAGAAGAACTGGGTTCCAAAGCCATCTTGCTCCTTAGATGTCCACTTCTCTATGCAAAACCCTAGCACAGCAAGTCCTTCCCTTGTCTAAAAACTGATCCAACACACACTGCAGCGGGTTCGTAAAACCGTGCATGGGAAGCGCTTTGCAAAAAGCCTGACTGTCATATAGGCACTATGAATGAGGCCTATTAGCTAATTCTCGTCTGATTTCTGAAACCAAAACAGGTCCAAAGTAGCTGATCAGAAGGACTGAGATAAGTCGGCACTCTGACAGCTCAAACCATGGCTGATGGTGGAGCCTGCAGCAATCTGACATCTAAGGAAGGGATGTTTGCTGCATGCACTGCCCCGGCAGCCACGGAGCAATTAGATGATTACACGGGCATTCATGTTTGATGAACTCATGGTTTTGGGTGGGTATGAATATATCACATAGAACTGCATAGGTCAGAAGGCTATAAAGGCTTCAAGCACAAAACTTTGTGTGTCTAGAGACTTCTCTAGAGGAGATCTCTTCCTGCAGGCCTGAGAGGAACCACTGCCACAGGCGCTTAGATCAGCTCATCTGAGCCCTTCTGCTGCTCTGGGGAGATGGCCCTAGCTTGGGTCTCTCTCCGCTCTCCGTGTGCGGTAGTCTTCTGCACTGTGTGGCATGGCCTGGCCCAGGCAGAGGCCCCAGTCTGAGGATCTACCCAGAGCACATCAGCCTTGTCTGGGCTGGATTTTCAGTCTTTTTAGATGTGGATCTCAAATGTGGGCAGCAGATGTGGGAGATGAAAGATAGCCCCATCTGCTCCGTGTCCCAGGAAATATGGAGACCAGAAGTGGATGACAGCCTTGCCTAACTGGGAACTTGGAGAACTTCGAAGGGAGGAAGTGGCAGCCACAGCTTACAAAGTCTCCCCAAACCTGGGTCCTAACCCCAGGCTCTGAAGGTGAAGATAGCAGAGACACTGGCTTGTTAGGACAGCCTCAAGGGAGAGGAGAGCACCCGGTCCCACAGACACCCCAGCCTGTGGCCACTCTCTGAGGGACTTTTAATGGCAGTAGGGACGACGGGACAGCTCTTCTGCTGCTTGGGGGACTAACATCTGTGCTAGGCATTCCTCAGTCATGTTGGCTGTCTGCCGAAGCCCGGGACCACCCTGGGAGCTCGCTAGCTTAGGTTTTGTCCTCCGGGTCACCTCCTAGGAGGTTGCTGGAGGAAGGGTGGGAGCTTGCTCAGAGCCCTAACTATTCACACCTCAGTGATGCGAGAGGCAGAAAGAGAGTCGGGTGATCAAGGTCACGTTGCTAGGAAACGACTTTGGGGGAACTCATGCACAACCCCCATTGCTGCTTTAGAAGCCACGATGAGGCTTCTGCACCCCTCTGTTTTGGAAGCCAATGACAGGCTTTAAGGTACAGATTGGCTGGAGCTTGGGCTTCCATGCTAGTTCATTCTGCTCACAGTCTCGCCTCCCCATATGCCCTTTGCCCTTTGGTCACTCTCCCAACTGAAAGTTTTCTGAAAACTGGAGTTTGGAAGTCAAATACAGGCTCTTATCCACTTTCAACACTCTGTAAGATAGGATGTTGATAGCATAGTCGCTTATTGCCATAATTAAAGGAGTTGAAAGCAGGCACCTCGCTCGGGGATGACCAGGATGTGGCTGTGGCTGTCCACAATGGCTTCCAGGAGACCCGTTGTCCCTTGTGACCTGGCAGCTCAAAGCTCGCAGCTCCTCACTTTGCCTGGTGCATCCCAGGGAGGTTACTGATGCCATGGTCCCCTCCTCGACAGCCTGCCCTGCCATTAGCCCTGCCATCAGCCCTGCCTGTCTCTAGGTAACGGAAACAGTTATTTCTGGTATTGCTGCCCCAGGTAGGCAAGCAGTCCAGGATCTAGCTGATCCTGACTGTGCCCTGAGCAGTCCACACCTGGGCTAGAAGCTGCAGTTCTGGAGCTGGCTGGGGGTAATACACCTGCAATGCTAGAACTCAGGAAGCTGACATGGGACAATTGGGCACTGGGGGTTATCCTGGGTTACACAACAAGTTCCAGGACAGCCTGGCCTATAGTGAGACCCTGTCTCTTAAAGAGAGAAGAGCTACAGCACAGGAGCAAGCATCTCTGAAATGCAGAACCAGAATAGAAGGCAGACAGGCAGAGAGGTTCATCCTCCAGTTTTCCTTTGGCAGCTGTGCTACAATGCTGTGGCTGCTATCGCCACCTGGTGGGCGTTTCCAGAAACACATGCATGGAGCCTTCTGGCATCTTAAACACAGAGCTTGGATTTCAGAATGTAGGGAATTGGAAAGCCTATAAGACCACCTCACAATGAAAGGACAAAAGTAAGATAAGAAGTCTGGGGGTGTAGCTCAGAGGTAGGGTGCTTTCATAGCATGTGTGAGGCCATTGGGTCCATCTTCAGTACTGGGTTGGGGAATGAGGGAATGGGAGACCAGACCAGAGGGGAAAACAAGGTTCAGCAGGAAAAGTGCCTTGATCAGAGTCATGTGATCTTGCTTCAACACCCCCACTCAATTTCCAATATTAGACAAGTAACTGGCCCTCTCTGTGAGCCAGCTGCGAAGGGCTTTGCCAGCTGCAGAGGACTCCGTGGTACGGCAGACGATGCCCATCGTGGCTGCTGGGATGAAGTGGGCTAAGTGCTTTTAAGATTGAAAGTTGGGGGTCTAGTCTGGAGGTGCCCCCAAGCCCAGCATGGGGCAAGTGCAGGCATAGGAATGGCTCCCTCTTCTGCTGCAGGAAGGCCAGGCACAAGGGGCTTCCCTCTGACTTTCTGCCCTCAATCCCTGCTCACTAATCACCACTGTAGGTAGAGACTCTGTTGTGCCTACAAATACCATCTCTGGACACTGTGTCACAGTTTCTTTGAAGGACCAAATTTTGCATCTGAACAAGAGACGAGACACATTCCCATCACCGCTGCCACCGCTAGCCACCTCTGCAGGCCCAGAAACGCCACGGTACTGGGACCTGGACTCACACTGTCAGCTTTGCTGGTAGACCAAGGGCCAGCGTGTGGCAGTACGCACTTATCCCAGGGGCTTCCTTTCTGCTCATTTGTTTTTACTTTTTGTTTTTCAAGACAGGGTTTCTCTGTGTAATAGTCCTAGCTATCCCAGAACTCACTTTGTAGACCAGGCTGGCCTCGAACTCACTGAGATCCACTTGCCTCTGCCTCCCGAGTGTTGTCATTAAAGGCGCCACCACTGCCCAGCTCCCAGTGGCTTCTTGATACTCTGCTGCAGCAACTGTTCAGATTGGTCTAACTCCCTAGACAGAGAGTCAGCCTGTCCCACCACCAACCACAACAGGCTTCAAACAGCCAGGTCACCTCATCGTCAGGGCCTGGTGCTGAGCTCAGGTGCTGGGAGGCCTTGTGAGGAATGTCCCCTGCCCAGCCACTGCTGGTGACATTGGCTTTGCTGTGGCTCTACTGGACTGCTTGTTGGAAGTTGTGATGGAGGTATTCATAGAGATTGGCTCAACGCTTCATAGAGCAGCCCTGGAAGGGTAGCCCGGGCAATCACACCACGCACAGAGTAAGTAAATCAGAGATGGTCAGACACCCAGTGTGTGGATTTGGTTTTAACCCAAAGTTCTGCCTCCAGGGCCTGTCTTTGAGCTGCCTTAATGGCAAAAAGAGTTTGCAGTAGGAGACATGGAAGGAAGACCCGATGGTGGTGAACCCCACGACTTCACTGAGTGGAGGAGGTGAAAGAAAGGCTCATCCGGAGCTGGCTGCTAGCTCTCACTCCTTCCAGCTCCAGAGCTCACATCTCCCAGGAAAGCCACAACTTAGTTTTCTGATAGTATCTGTAGTTTTCAATTCAAAAGCTAACAGTTTCAAATAGGTTGTTTTGTTTTTATTCATCACTCAAACTGTATTTGTGTGTGAGTGTGTGCGGTCCCTGCTGACGTCAGTATAGGCCATGAGATCCTCCGGAACTGGAATTACAGGCAGTCGCGTGCTGCCTGATGTGGGTGCTGGGAACCAAGTCCAGGCCCACTGTAGGAGAACAAGGCTTTTTCTTAACCACTGAATCATCTCTCCAGCCCTCAGACAGTTTAACAGATTTACAACACGGGTATAAAACCAACAGAAAACATTCACCTTTCCCCTTTCTCTCTGTCCCAACAATTGTGTCCCTCAACAGGCAATTTATTCCAGAAATGAATGTAACACGAGTATTGTCAATGCCCCAGCTAGAATAGAGGGATTCCCGTTCCACCTGTGAGGTGAGGGGATGTCTTAGCACCCTCTCCTTCTTCCTTCCCTCCTTTCCCCTTCCCTGGCTCCCCTCCATCTCTGAAGTCTCATGTATTCCAACTGGTGGTAGATGACTTCGAACTTCTGATCCTCCTGTCTCCATCTCTTGAAGGCTGAGATTACAGGTGTCTGCCACCACACCCAATAATGCAATGCTGGGGAGGGAACCCATGACCTTGTGCATGCCAGGTAAGCATTCTACCCACCGAGCTACATCTTCGGTGTCTCTGCAGAGACCGTAGCACGAAGCCTGCCTTATTCAGTCCCCCCAGCTCTTGCCGTCGACCAGTGTGTTCAGCATCTTTGCACAGTTGTCATGCAGAATTGTAAGACAGTGGGCTTCCGGAAAAACCACGGGTCTGTTTGGGCTTTTTAAGTTCGTTTGTTAAATTCTGCCAGATGGCTCTCAGGAGAGATGCACCAGGCTGTCCTCCCAGAGGAGAGGGAGTGACTGATCTCTACCTGTGAGATGAGGCTTGCTGTGAGGTGGGGAGGCTGCACGACAGCAGAACTCCAGAGGCTCCTGGAAGTTGCGAGGCACCTCCCATTTCAGTAATCGTCTCTTCCAGCTGCCACTGGCCCTGTAAATCTCATTTCCTCCTTGACCCGAGCCACTGTCTACTACAGAAGAGCAGTGATCAGACCCACAAGAATGCGTCATGACCCTGGAGGGGTCAAGAGACTTGGTTGCATTTGTTTTAGTTAGCCTTAGCAGGGCTCTTTTATCGCTCTCACGTGGCCCTCGGTGCGCTTGCTTTCACTGGGCTCTTCCTTCATCACACACACACACACACACACACACACACACAATACACACACATACACACTCACACACATACACACTCCCACACATGTTCACTCACATATACACATTCACACTCACACACATACACACTCTCACACACGTTCACGCACATATACACACTCACACACAAACACGCACATACGCATACACACACTCACATGCCCATATACACACTCATACCTACATACACACACGTGCACACACTCACACACACATGCACATACATACATACACACACACACACACACCATTGGCTTACAAAGATAATCCAGACTTGGTCTGGGAGAAGGATTTGCCATGCAGGCTGGGGACTTGTTTGGAGAGGGCAGCAGCTCAAGCCTGCACCCCAGCACTGCGGAGGGAGCAATGAGAGCTGAGACAGGCAGATCCCAGAAGCTCCAAGGTTCAGTGGGAGACCACAGTTGAGGAGTGCAACTCCACACACACAGCCAGTCAGATGCACACAGCGTGGGGTGGAGGGTGAGAGAAGAAGGGAGGGAGAGAGACTATGAATACCCAGGGTCGATTGCATTCACCTTTTCTTCTTTTTTTTTAAAATGTTTATTTATTTACTTATTATGTATACAATATTCTGTCTGTGTGTATGCCTGCAGGCCAGAAGAGGGCACCAGACCCCATTACAGATGGTTGTGAGCCACCATGTGGTTGCTGGGAGTTGAACTCAGGACCTTTGGAAGAGCAGGCAATGCTCTTAACCTCTGAGCCATCTCTCCAGCCCTCACCTTTTCTTCTGATTTCAAAAGTGAAATTATAGTGTTTTCTCAGGCCTTCTGTGGGCTCTAAGATCATGTCTACTGTGCTTTGTGGGGAGGCTGACCCCTCAGACCCAGGGTAGTCTGCCCACCTCCTCCCTCCACTTCTCTACCTGTTGAACTGTGCCCTCTTCCTGGCTTTTGCACTGGGAACACAGGGAACTTAGACAAAAGTGGGGGCAGCCCTTATGCAGGCCCTGAGCTCACAATCATCCTCAAAGGTGCTGCACCCCTCAGTCTAAACAAACATGACTTTCTTAAAGTATTGCACCCACTTTAGGTTAGGAAACAAGACGCGGACAGGAGAAACACAGTAGGTAGATACAGTGTCAAACAGTCCAGAGTCCTTTCCTGGCTTTCAGTGTGGTTCTCACTGCCGACCAAACTCAAAGAGATATGATAATACATCTTTGCTCGTGCTCATCCAGTCCGGTGAGTGACTTCTTAGAAGACAGTGCACACACAGTGCCTGTTGTCAACAGATCTGACAGGGCACAGTTGTCAGCAGATTTGGGTGACATATGGAAGCCAGTAGCAGCCATGGCTGCTGCATCTCTCCCCAAGTAATTGACTTCAATTGGTATTTTTTTTTAATTAGAGTAAAATTGATGGCCACATAACGCTTGGGACCTTATTTTGATGGAAGTGGAGCATGATTAGAAATTCAGAATTCTGTAGTGGGGTATTAATTACTTCTTCAGTACACTTTTTATTTATGGAGCTGGTTCACTGGCGTTAACCTCTTGGGTGCTGGGAGGTGAGGCAAGGAGATGTGTCTGGCTGAATTTATTTCTGGTTTATGTTTTCTCTCTGAGTTCTGCCTTTTGGTTCTCCAAACTCTGCTGCTTCCTCTGTAGGAATGTGGACCCTTTTTACATCTTGATGCCTGATCCCCATGTTCAGCCATGCCCACTTTTGAGGATGCTTCCAAAACTGTGTCCTGGTTCCTGGGGCCACAGAGTTAAGCTTTTCTGCTGTCCCTTCTGTTTTGTGCGCTGCTTGGTTGTCTTGGAGGGCAAGTGTGCAGACATGTGTTAGGTCACACGTGTGGAGGCCGGAGGTTAGTGTTGGATGGCCTCCTCTAACGTGTTTGATTATTCTCTGATAAAATCCCCGGGATTCCTCTCACAGTCCCCACCCTAGGGCTGGGGTTACAGATGCCGAAGCTGCCACCACTCCTGGCTGGGATCCAAACTCACATCTTCATACTTACATACCCAGGACTGTGGACCATGTCATCTTAGGAAACAAATCTGATGACTATGCTCGCCCTGTTTTATTGACTGCTTAATGCATCCCCAGTGCCTTTCATCTCTTGTTATCCTCCCTCCCAGTAGTCATTTGGGGCATGGGGCATAATTATACCGCACAGATAGATGAGAAGCCCAAGGCTCAGTGAGGCTGGGTCAGCTGGGTGAGGTCACCTTCGAGGACCAGTGATGGCCCTCACACGGAAGGAAAGAGGACAGGCAGAGAGGGCTGGCTGGGGCCTATGCATCAGACAGCAGGAGTGGAGAGACCCAGTACAAGAGCTAAGCCTGGCTGCTTAGCAGCCGGTGTCCCCACAGCCCTGTGGAGGCAGGTGGGCTTTGCCTGACCCTCAGCCTCATCTCTTCTTCCTGGGTATCTCCAGGCAGTGACACGAATTGGGTTTTTAAAACTGCAAATCTGGTAGAGTTGGGCTAGATGGCTCGCTTAGGCCACCCCAACAGTTAGTTCTCCAGGAAAGCCAGGGTCTCCCCCCTTTCCTGTCCTGGCCCACCTGGAGTAGAAGCCGCCAGGTGAAGACCTGCTAAGGCCTGGTGGAAGACTTGTCTGGGCTGTCAGGGTCTCCAGTCAGGGTCTGCTCACAGGGTGGCAGGAAAGTGGTGGGCAGCCCAGGACACCTGAGCATGAGGGCATTGAGTGCAGCCCTTGCAGGGTGTGCTGGCATGTAGCTTCCCCTCCCCCAGGTTCCATGCAAAGGCTTTGTGATGGGCAGCAACTCTGTTCTGCAGGCAGGACTGACCAGCACCACAGCAAAGCTTAGGATGGCATTCCCTTCCCAGAAGATCGGCCAGAGTCCTGTTTGCTTCCTCCAACTTGTATAGACTCTAGATGGCCTCAGGCCCTGGGGTCTTCATGTCCAGGAGACAGTGGGGTGCACCAACTTACCTGAACTTTACAGGGAAGTGATCGACACACACACACACTACCACCATCCCACACCACACACACACAGCTTACACACACCATACCATGCACACATACACACCACACACATACCACACACACACTACACTCCCCATACCACACCATACACACACATATACACCACACACCACACCATGCACACATATACACCACAAAGACACCATACCACACACACCACATACACACCATACCACATATCACACACACACATACACACCACACATACCACACCATGCACACAGATATACACTACACATACTACACCATGCACACATACACACTACACAGACACCATACCACACATGCCACACACACCACACAATGCACAGATACACTACACACACCATACCACACACACATACACACCACACCCACACCACACTCCCCCACACCACACCATGTACACATGCACATCACACTCACACACACCATGGCAACACACACACACACACACACACACACACAGCCTCTAATTCTTGCAATCCAAAGAGGAGGAAGAAAACAAGCAAACAGGTTGGGGTTGGGACACTGGATTGTCATAGCCTGGGCTAGAGCTGTATCCTCCTGTGACGTATACTTTGTAACTTTTCGAGGTATCTTTACTTGTGGGTCCAATGATAGGTACTGTGACTTCTTCAGGGGGATGTAGGGCCATGCTGTTCTCTACCTCACTGGTGTCTACCTGAGGTGATGTAGAATATAGCCTTATAGCAGTTGATACATACCTGGGCATTCAAGTAGATACAATGTTTAGCTGGCGGTGTGTGAGACACACCCTGTGTACTGGAGCATTCAAATTCACCATTTTGAATTTGAATGGCTGAGCACCTTTTTCAAGAGAAGTGTTCTGGGCCTTAGCACACCATCAAGGAGGTGTAGACTGTGGGAAAGGGTGAGAATAGCTCGTCACGGTGAGACCATGGTGAGGCCATCATGGGAGTGGCCTTGATGAAGGACAGGGATAGGTGGAGACGGTCAAGAGCTGGACCCATCTACATGTGTGAAATCCAAGTGCAAACCTGAGTGTCTCAGTGAGTGAGCATCCTTTTGGCCAGGCAGAAGGCTTCTCACAAGATGAAGCTTCCACCCACAGATTATTTAAGCAGTGCAGTGAGACGCTCTTGAATTTCAAACAGGCTCCTTTTTTTAGAAGCAGCATCACACTGTGCATTTGGCAGGCACGGATTCATTTCTTGGGTTTGCTTTTAATATGCTCAGAGGCCATTGTTGGTATTCTTTTAGACACACAGTTAACATAGCCTTGACAATCCTTGACTTCCCAAGCCTGGAACATACAAGGCATGGAGTTGGGAAGGACCAGGGTGTGAGAAGCAGGAGGGGGTGTCCCCTTCTGTTCTGACCTCACTGCTCGAAGGCAGCAGGTCAGCTCCAAGAGCTGGCTGCCCATGACTTGGCTCCCAGTTTGAACCAAAAGCTATGATTCCACACAGAGGCTTGAACTTGATTCTTTCCATCCTAAAATGGATGACTGGGAGTTTGGAGGCGGGGTTAATTACAGCCCACCTGTCAGTCAGCACTGCTCCAAGTGTAATGCAATCCGCTCATTCACTCGCCCTCTCCCAGCACAGCAAGGCGTGAGAATTAAGCTCCTTATGAGGACAATAACTGATCTAAAAATGTTAGAGCAAAGATTACCTCGGTGGGAATTAGGCTAAGTTACATGCCTGCTGGGATTTAGCAGATCTGTGAGCTCTAGGGCTGCCTGGAAAAGCCACTCCTTGGAAAGGAACCCCCAGTTCTAACCCGTGAAGGCTGCTAGGAATAATTTCTAGGCTTACACAGACTCTGTTCCCCAGAGAACTTGAGGCCAATGCAAAGTCCATCTAATCTTCGGGCCTCATTTGTCATATGGGGCTGGCCTCCCTCCGTCTGAGTGGGACTTGAGGGAGCTGGGTCCACAGGCTTGGCTTCTGCTGAAGGCCTCATGACCCCAAGGCTAGGTGGTGATTTGGTCTTGACTCTTAAAAATGAGAATCTCAGCTGGTGGTGCACGCCTTTAATCCCAGCCCTCACAAGGCAGAGAGATTGGTGGATCTCTGTGAATTCGAGACTAGCCTGGTCTATAGAGTGAGTTCTATAGAGAATAGCCAGGACTACACATAGAAACCTTTTCTTGAAAAAACAAAATAGAGAGAGTCTCCCATGCCTCAAGGTGGGGTGGGGGAGTGGGAGGGTTGGGGGAGTGGGAGAGTGGAGGGTTGGGGGAGTGGGAGAGTGGAGGGTTGGGGGAGGTGGGGAACGACACGTCTAATAGGTGGGAAGCACAGAGATTTTCAGCTTTGTTAAGTCACTTTTCAATCCCATTGAGTCAAGCAAGCCTGACTTGATTTCTCCTTTGTCCTTTCCTAAATTAGATGAACATTGTCCTAGACCTAAAGGATCTTTGTAAAAATGTACTTTATTTGGGGTGGGGGTGGGGCTTAGCCTTTTATTATTCTGATCCACCCGCCTCATGGAAGGCTTAGGTAGTGACTCCTTTGGTTATCCTTGCTCCCCCCCTTTTTTCTCTCTCAGGAGTTCCTGGTTCCCCTTATCCTTTAAAATAAGAAAGATTTTTAAAATGTGTGTGTGTGCGTGTGTGTGTGCGTGTGTGTGTGTGTGTGTGTGTGCACACATGCACATGTGTGCTGGTGCCTGCTTAGTTAAGAGGGTGTTGGATCTGCTGAAGTTATAGGTGGTTGTGAGCAACTGGGCTGGCAGGGGTGCTGGAAACAGCAGAGCCATCTCTCCAGCCCCCTTGCTCCCCCCTCTTGATCCTTCTTCCCTCCGCTTCCCTTCCCTTGCTTATGGAATGCTCGGCTCGTCCAAGGTTTCATCAGTATCTCATTTCTCAGGTCTGTTCTCTCTTCCTGTGCAAGGCTTAGCAGGGTGGCCTTCCTTTCTAAAAGTGTTTTAAAGCATTCTCTGAGAAATTTAACCCCGAGCCTCTGAGTTCCCTCCCCTCCCCAGGTGGGGGTCCTACAGGCCTCCGCCAGGAAAATTGGTATCTCATACACTCACACTCACACACTGGCCACCTCTGTCTGCTTGACTTTTAATATAGGTGATTTCTAGAAAACTCTACCATTTGCATACTGCCTTGGCAACCTCAACCACGCTTGATGCTGCTTCTAGAACATTCCCCATAGTAGGAAGTTGCAGGATGTCTCATCAAGGACCATAGAAAAAGGTGGATCCTTCTCTTCAAATAAAGTAGCTGAGGCCCAGAGAAGGAAAGCAACTTGCCTGAAGTCACACAGGGAGGCAGAGATGTCAGGATGGGGCTCTAGCCTCCTCCTAGACACTTTGCTTCCTCTTACTGGAGAATGAGTCTACGTACAAGAACCAACCAGATACACCCGATGCCCTCTCAAGAGAGATCTGTAGCTTTCGATTCCGGAACACTAACTTAGCACACGTGCTAAGCACTTGCATGTATAACTCGAGCCTCACCAAGAGCCCTGGGAGTTAACATTCAACTTGCAGATGAAGAAATTGAGGTGACAGTGTGCCGGTGCTGGCTAGTACCAGGTCCTGAGAGTTCCCTGTGGGCATGTGCCAGTCGTGTCCTGGGATGTCACGAGCAGTGCCAGGATTTACAACTTGGAAACTGGCAGGTGTTACCATGCAGGCTTTTGTCCATCCCTCTTCTACAGAAGAATCTAGTGTGCAAGCATGCCGCTGGGCTTTTGTGCAAGCTAGCTAGCTGACCCGCTATCAGAGACTCACAAGGGGTCTGACTTCAAAGACTGAGTTCTTAACCTATTGAACTATGCTGGTCAGCAGGCCAAGGTTTCAGTGGCTTGGACCCCCTGGGCTGGAGAGGGTGACAGGAACCAGGCAGGGCACAGGTACCATACCTGATATGGAAGAGGAATGAATATCCCTAGTGGTTTCCAGATCTCAGCTCCCCCCACCCTTCTAGGTGGTTACAACACCTGCTGTTCCAGTTTTCTAAGCAAGTTCCTAACTCAAGGTCAGTGTTGTTTCCAGCGGCTTCTGGCTTATACGTGCGTCTCACAGACAGAGCAGAGCTCACCTGCTTACTGCCTGGTGCCTCTCTTCTTCCTTGTTTACTCCATCAAAAATTAGTAGCCAGTAGTCTCTGTTTGTGTCCTCTAGTTTACTGTCATAACCTTATCCCTGCCTGGCTTCATAACATGTGCACATTTTCCCTTTATCCTTTTCTATTGTGCAGTGAAGCCGTGTGAGGTCTGGACCTGTGTGCAGCATTCAGAAGAGGCAGGACTTAAACAGGGACCAAATGGCAAGCTACTCCCTGCACTCTCTTTAGCTCTGACTTAGGAACAGACTGCTGGCTCAGACATTCACCTGGGGGGCAAAGGGTGCTTCTGACCCCTTGGATTCCCTCAAGTCCAAAACCATGGATCTGGTGGCCACAGCCACATCTGCCAATCACAAATAATTGATCAAACATTTTAAGAAGAAACCTCTGACCCCCAAGAACTAAGGACACCGCCCATCTTGGAAGGAAAAATGTGTCGGTGTTGTTTAAGCTGATTACTAAGAGGGTGACTGGTACTGATTAATGTGGCTTGGAGAAATAACTATGGGAATACCCAAGTCTCAGCAAGCAATGGGAATGGCCGCATGGGCACTGCTGGGAATCTTTTCTAGGTCATACCTGTCAATAAATACATATCCATATAACCCCATAGTCCCCCGACCCTCTTCTTTTATTGCAAAAATCTGACATATTTGTCTCAGAAAAGCTCAGTTGTATAGACAAGGGGGAAGGATAATCACATTCCCCACCAGCCTATCTCTGAGGTAACAATTGTGAAGAACTTTCCCTCTACTCTGTGTGTATGCGTGTGTGTTTCCCTTCCTAATCGACAGCTATGCATTTTGTGAGCCATATTTCAGAAGCCCTCACCTCTCAAGGACATCATTCCCTGCTATGAAATACTTTTTAGGACAGTTGCTCCGAGGAGCTGGAGTGATTTAAGTGCTGGGCCGGGCTGTCTTTTACTGAGCAGGAGAGAAATGACGTTTCCAGCCGGGGTTGCCCAGACCCACCGTGACTGACGCTGCTCTGGCTGAGTTGCACACTGCTGCCCTTGCTCTCTTGCTCATTAGTTCAGTGCAGCCTCACTGCTGTGGGGTCAGTGTCTGCGTCCTCCTCACTGCGTCCTCATTGCGCATGCACGCTGAAGCCCAGGCAGGCTCAGGGGAAGCTTCGAGGTGCTTACCCCATGAGAGCGGTACTGCCGCTCTGGGGAGATGAAGGGACCCGAGCGCCACCTGCCTAGTGGTGCAAAGACACAAGGAGAGATTGGCTGGCTGTATCCAGGAGGAGGTTTCTCACCAAAACTCATGGGTGATCTCTGCCCTTTTTGCTGCAAGGCTTCCTCGTGCCGGCCTCCGAAGCCCTCTTTCTTGGAGCGCCCTGATGGGTTAGTACATCTCACCTGCGCCAGCCCTGAGTGTTGGGAGAAAGGGCAGAAAGAAACTTGGTTTGGGAGGTGTTAGTTAGTCCCTTCTGCCTGACTACGGAGAGCTTGTGTACCGTGCTTCAAGGCCCTCATGCGTAAGACCTACACAGGGACCTGCATCCTTCTTGATTTACGTAACATTTACCCAAATCCAGGAAGAATTTGTCTTAATGAATTACCTCTACAAAGGCTTTATTTTCAATCAGTTCGTATCTGAGGTCCAGGAGGATATGGATGAGGGGAAAACATTAACCCCCACATCATAGAAGGGTCATGCTAAGAATCTATTTGGGCCGGGTAGTGGTGGCACACACCCTTAATCCTCGGGAGGCGGAGGCAGGTGGATCTCTGTGCGTTTGAGGCCAGTCTGGTCAAAAGCTATCACGAGGGTTGAAAGGAAGGGACAAGTGGGTCAGACCCAAGTCCTCTGTGGGGCTGTTTTTATGTTTTCTCTTTCCTGACACAGCTCTCCTGGCCTTGTCACTTTCCTGCGTAAGGAGCCTGGCAGGTCTCCTGGCAGAGTGTTTTCTGAGACTGGCAGCTTCTCCCCTCTGCCTGCCCTGGGCTGATAAGAATGCAGTGTGAAACTGTTCAGGGTGGATGCGCTAGTCACAATAAAGCTGCTAAGGGAGAGAGCTCAAAACACCAGCGGGCTGGGACCGGAGCACCCCGTCTCTGGGGTGAGAGCACAGGCCGATTCAGTTTCCCGGTGTTATATGCACCTGCTTTTGTCTCATTCTGGGTCCCTTTGCTGAGTTGGCCTGTACAGGTCTAGCTGGTTTACCTATGCAAAGCTTTCTGTGCAGCTGAGGGACAGGACCCTGTCTTCAGGAGGTGCGGGCGCAGGCTGTTCTTCAAGGAAAGAGCCAGATACAACAGCCCAGTGCGGGTACAAAAGTCTTTGATGAACTTCAGTGCCCATTACCCCCACCTCCAGCCACAGACCCGCTGCTGGGCCACTTAGGCACTTTCTGAGGCTGAGAGTTCACAGGAGCTCTAAGTGGGTTGCTCTAAGTGGTGGAGGCCCAGGCTCCACCTGCCAGTGTGACTTGCCAAGGCCACTGCAGGCCTGTAAGAGAACAGGTTTAGTTGAGGCACCGTGGGTCTCAGTGGGTGTGAAGAGGACCTGGGACTTCTGTCAGTTTTTAGAAGGAGATCTCAAGCAGCGTGGAAGTTCTCCTCATCGGCCCTGACAGGGCTGATGCATTCAGACTTGCGCTAGAGGGAGCAGGAGACAAACCGTGGGGATGAGGAGGGAGTTTGGACCCTGGAATTAAAGATGTCGGCTCTGCTGCTTCCCACTAGCTGTGTGATGTAGAGTAACTCCTGTCCCCCCATAGGTTTAAAAAACACAAACCAACGGGATTTACATAAAAATAAGCAAGATAAAGTCTCTAGGAGGTATGGTGCTCTATGGCAGCAGGAGTATTGATCTGAATACTGTTCATGGATGGTCCTATAGGCTGCACCATAGCAATTAGTACTGCGAGGGTCTGGAGAGAGGGTTCAGTGGTTAAGAGCAAGTACTGCTCTTGCAGGGGGACAGAGTTTGGTTTCTATCACCTACAAAGGGCAACTCACAATCTCCTAGGCCTCTAGCTGCAGGGGATCTAATGCCGTCTTCTGGCCTCTGTGGGCACTGCATTCATGTGCACCTCTATCTCTCATACACACACACACACACACACACAACTCTCTCTGTCTATCACACACATACACACACTCTTTCACACACACACACGCGCGTGCACACACACACACACACACACACACACAGAGAGAGAGAGAGAGAGAGAGAGAGAGAGAGAGAGAGAGAGAGAGAGAATTTAAAAGAGAAACGAGTTATATAATTATCTCTGTCCTGCAGGCAGGGAAGTCAGATGTTTGCTGAAGCCCGGATGACGGCATAAATGCAAAGGTCAGATTCAGACTTGAGGTCCATGAGCTCAGCCCCATCCACCCCGCCCCTCTCAGTGTATGCTGGAGTGATTCAGTGCCAGAGAAACCTGATGGGGCTCACAGACAAAATGACTTCTAGTAATGGTACAGAAAATGCCCCAAGTGCTGAGATGGAGGGATGCCTCTGAGAGGAGACTCCGTGTTTGGCAGAGAGGAAACATTCGAGTATAATAAGAGATGTTTACTCAAGGAGTGGACAGCCTATGGTTTTGAGGGGCAGAAGGGGGAAGGGCACAGGAGCTGAGCAGGTTGCGTCACAGGGGAAGGAGGCAACAGCTGTGCTGAATCTATCCTAAGAGGCCACGGGGACTTGAACTCAAGCCCACTCACTGTTTGCCATCCTGTGGGACGAGAAAGGCTGACTGAGGAGAGGTTGACGCCTGTGCACAGAATGGTGGCTGGGCAGTGGGAACACAGCGTGCTGTGGATATGACATGTGTGTGCAGGGGTACCTGCTGATGCCACAGGAAGGTGGCAGATTCTCTGGAGCTGAAGTTACAGGAGGTTGTGAGCCACTTGACCTGAATGCTGGCAACTGCATTCATGTCTTCTGCCAGAGCACCCCACGTACAGAACCATCTCTTCAGCACCCAGACAAATCTTTCTTGACATAGGAAAATGGACTTTGTTTCAAAGAGGGGCTTGTGTTATAGGATGTGACCTGCTCCATGCCAGGGGCTACTTACTCTGCTCCTTGGACAAGCCCCTGGGGATTTCTGGATCTCCAGTGTCCTGGCTTTAAAACAGACAAGAATGACATCCTTGTGATGAACTGCGTACAATAGCAAGCGTAGAAAGTGCTCACCACACCGTGGATGATGCTATTACTCTTGGGTCCAACTGCAGAAGGGACAGGTGAGCAGTGATGTCTGAATGCCGGGGCAGGGAACACGGCCTCCCTAGCACCTCTCCAAACTGATCTTGTTTAATTCTCAAGCATTTGTTATTATTTGCCTCTCTCCTATTTCCTTATTTCTCTTGGTTCCTGGGAGAAACTCAGAGCTGTGGAGTGTGAATTCCCACAGATTTTGTCTTCCTTTTCCTCATGTCAGGAGGCCCGGCTCTGCCAGCACATGGGTCTGCCAATGTGTGGCCTTTCCAGAGTGTGGCTCTACCATTGTTCCTCCAGGGGCAGCTGGAGAAAGGTGTTCTGTGCAAGTCAGTGGGTTCCTAGGATTGTCTTTTGTCCCTGGCCCGTCTCCATTTCCAGCGGAGCTCTGAGCTCTGAGCTCTGGGGTGCGATGCTGTGTTACGTGTCCAGTCAGCGAGCTGCAGGTGATAAAGTAGAATGGTGGTGAATCACTTTCGCTTTGGGGGAGACCACAGGCATAGCAAGGAAAAGGCCAGGCTATACACAGCAGCGAGGCCTTGCGCTGTGGAAACTGGCCATCCACGGGGGACATGTGTCCCTTTGGTGGGCTTTTCCAGGCCTGGCTGGTGCTCACTGCTCGTTTATTTCCTCTCAAGAATGCAACCCCTAACAGTGTGTTTTGAAAGCCACGCCGTTTTGAAGTAAAGCCGGAGTAAGGGGAGAACCTGGTGAATTTTCCAAAAAGGAACTGAGCCGGGAGGACCCAACCCCATCTTATAGCCCAGGTTAAAAAGAACCAGCAGTGAACCACAAGCGCCGTTGACTTTGGCTCTGAGATCTGTAGGGAAAACCAGGGAGCAAAAATAACAAGGAATCTGCGGGGCAAGCAGTATTTGCTTGGGAGCGCTCCGCATCATGGGCGTGGCTGCGCACTACCGTAGGGGTCCTGTCCCGTTTGCTCTGCAAGGCGTGTAGTTGGAAATACGCTCTGAAGCTGGCTCTGCTTGGCGAGGGGGGGCATGGAAATACTGTTCCTTGGAACCCATCACTCACCTGAGCTGGAGGCAGAAAGTGACTGCTTGAAACCCAACCAAGCAGCCCACTCAGTTCCTAGTGGTGGTGTACTAGGCTGGTGGGTACCAGCATAGCCCTAGGAGGGGTCGGCAAGAGGCCTTTGGTCTTAGGGGTTTTTATTTACTGAGTACCTACTGTGTGTCTTGCAGAAGACCTGGGTTGTTCCTAGTACCCACATGGTGATTCACAACCATCTATAGCGCTAGTTCCAGGGGATCTGACACCCTCTTCTGACCCAAGGGCACCAGGCACACATGTGGTACACATACATGCACAAGGGCAAACACACATATACATAAAAATAGAAAAAATCTTAACATGTATAAAATTTGGACATATACACACACAAAAGTAAATAAGTAATCTCCGATCTATCATCTCATTCAGACACACACACACATCCCTCACACTCCTCCATGATTCCCCAGTACTCTTAGGTAAGACTCAGATCTGTGTGATGACATGGACAGCCTTCCCCAAGCAGGTCCCAGCTTCCTGCCTGCTTTCTGAGATCTTCAGCATTGCTTCTTATACTCTCAGACTTTCTTGCATCCCTCTGATGTGCTTTACTGACTCAGGGCCTTTGCACAGCCTTAATGGCGTTTCTTCATATTCCCTGCTCTCACTAATAAAACTGTCATCTCCCTCTACACTGAGATAACTGTGGTGACATGTTCCCATTAGCGTGACACACTTGTGTGCTTGGGATGATTCCTTCCTGCAGTATCCATAAGCTGCAGGTGGCAGGAACCTGTCATGTCCCCATTTTGTCCTCGGTGCAGGTGCATAGAAAGTATATGCAGGATAATGGCCTCTTGATGTCTATGTTGTAGCAAGGAAGGAAGGAAGGAAGGAAGGAAGGCTCACAAAGACCTTGGTTCCTAAATGTCTCACTTGAACACAACACAGTAATAGGAGACCATCTGTGTTTTCTCTTCCAGTCTCCACCTATCAAGATGGTGATTGCTATCAGAACTCAGGAACATGCATAGCAAGCAGGAATCCTGGCAGATGAACATTGCCAAGAAAGCATGTACTGCCTCCCACTATCAGAACACTGCTGTTTATTTTGGCTGGGAGGATTTGAAGACCTTATGCACACACACAAGGAGATAGACCCATGACGTGGAGGCAGGGCCAGGGGTGAGGTTCATATAACAGTCAAATGAAGGGGTGCTGTGCAAAGCCTGGGGAGGGACCCCCACCATTCTCAGCAGCTGAGGACCTGGACCATTCCCCCTGTGTCAAAGTGGCAGGGAATGAATAAAGTTCTGTCTCGTGATGTGCCTGGAAAAACCCCAGCGCTGTCCTTCCTAGTTTCTGAAGACAAGGCTTGGATTTACTGAGCTCTGTGACAGCTGCTGAGGGAAAAGGGCACTCGGTCTAGCCAAATGTCACAGAGGTGGCTTGGGTGGCTATGGATGGGGTGGAGTGCATGCATGGCATGGCACGCATGACGTGGCATGGGTGTAGAGGTCAGAGGACAGCTTGAGAAAGCTGATGGTCTCTGCCATGTGGGTCCTGGGGATGAATCTCATGCTGTTGGGCTAAGTGGCAGGTGTCTTTACCTCCTGAGCCAACCTGGCAATGTAACTTTTCCTTCCTTAAGATAACATATTTGGAGACCCAACAAAACAAACAGATCCTTCTTCCCCTCTCTTTTCCTTCTCATTGTGTGTATAGCATTTTCATCACCAAGATGGCTGGAGCCCAGATCCTCCAGGTAAGAATCTACTCATTGCCGGGCAGTGGTTGTAGTGGCGAGGCAGAAGCAGAGGCAAAACGATCTCTGTGAGTTCTAGGCCAGCCTGGTCTACAGAGCGAGTTCCAGGACAGCCAGGTTTACACAGAGAAACCCTGTCTTGGGAAAGAAGGAAGGAAGGAAGGAAGGAAGGAAGGAAGGAAGGAAGGAAGGAAGGAAGGAAGGAAGGAAGGAAATCTACTAGTGGGTGTGATAAGAATTTGAGCTGAAAGAGGCTGGTAAAAGACAAGGATGGCAGGATGGCAGGATGTCAGCTTGCTGGGATCAGATACCGTACAATTTCTCCACCTTCAGAACAAGAGTGTTGGTGCAGGATGAACAAACAGGTCAAGTGAAATGAGGCGGTCTACAGGATGTAATCAGGGCACTCTGAGCATCTCTCGTGCTCAGTATCCACTCCAGGGCCCTCAGCCCAGGCTCTGTCTCTCAGCCTCCAAGCTTACTTACAGTCCTGTGAGGGTCTACTTATGAATATTCACCATCTACAGGAACAGATGATTGCTCCTGGCTGGTTTGCTTTAGTCTGCCTTTTTCTCCTTAGCTCATCTCAGTTTATCTGGTCCATTAGTTTTGTTTCATTTTTATCTATTATCTATTTATCTACCTGCCATCTAGCTAGCTTGCGCTAGCTACTCAGTGCCGGGCAGTGGTTGTAGCGGCGAGGCAGAAGCAGAGGCAAAAGGATCTGTGTTTTGTGTGTGTGTGTGTGTGTGTGTGTGTGTGTGTGTGTGTGTGTGTGTGTGTGTGTGTGTGATGTATCCATATATATGTGAGCATAAACAGGGTCATTCACTGAATCTGGAACTGGGTTGGTGGCAGCAAACCCCAGAGATCCTCCTATCTCTGCTCCCCACAGCACTGGAATTCAAGTTCTGTGCCCAGCTTTTTAGGTGGGTTCTAGGGATTCAAACTGAGGTTCTCAAGCTTCTGAGTAAGCACTCCTAACCACTGAACCATCTCCCTAGCCATATATTTGATTAATTAAAGGAATGTTGGTCTAGAGATAGCTCAGTGGGTAAAGATGCTTGCTGTGCAAACCTGATAACCTGAGTCCAGCTCTGGAATCCATGTGTCTTCGTCACTTTTCTGTTGCTAGAATAAAGCATGTGACCAAAGGCAGCTCAAGAAGAGAGAGTTGATTGGGGCTTATGGCACTGGAAGGAAAAGAGTACATCATGGTGGGGTGAGGGCATGGCGGTGTGGCAAGCTTGTGGCAGGTGCAGGAAGCTGAGTGCTCTCATCTTTAATGGCAAGCACAGAGTAGAAGGGGTGAGCTGGAAGTAGGGCAAGGGTATATACAAACACACACAGACGCACACA
>NW_004949174.1:1460331-1478817 GCF_000317375.1 Microtus ochrogaster | reverse complement strand
ACACAGACATACACATACACAAACAGACCCACACAGAGACACATACATACACACACAAACACATACACAGACACAAAAACACAGACACAGACATATACACACAGAGGCACATATACACACACACACACAAACACAGACACAGACATACACGTACACACAGAGACACACACTCACAGGAACATACACACATACACACACACAAACACAGGCATACACACACAGATCACACACTCACAGGCACATACACACACACAAAAACACAGACACAGACATACACACACAGATACACACACACACACTTTACTGAGCATTCTTTTCACCTTCTGGTGGGCTTTAATTATCCTCTAAACATAAAATACACTAAGCTGGAGATCTCTTCTGGAGTTTACCTTGCCTGGGTTACAGTCTCAGTTCTGTGACTCTGGAGTGAGTCAGCTCAGCTTGCTCAGCATAGAAAGCGTGAGAGAGTCAGACATGGTCATGTGTTTAAGAGGTGGATTACGGGCCTAAGCACATGCTTCTTGCATGCTGGTATAACAAATACCACCTCTTTCATTATTTTTTTATTTATTTATTTATTATATATACAATATTCTGTCTGTGTGTATGCCTGCAGGCCAGGAGAGGGCACCAGTCCTCATTACAGATGGTTGTGAACCACCATGTGGTTGCTGGGAATTGAACTCAGGACCTTTGGAAGAGCAGGCAATGCTCTTAACCTCTGAGCCATCTCTCCAGCTCCCACCTCTTTCATTATTAACTCATCCCCTGCCACAGAGGCCATTGGATTGGTGGTGCATCTTCAGTTCCTAACCAATCACTGCTGTCTGTACAGCAGGTAAGTGTCCGTTATATCAGTATTTAAGGTCAGGGAACCGTCGCTTTCTCTTCCTTCCTACTTGTCACTTGAATGAGTTTATTCTTGCATTTATTTTGTGGTAGGGAAAATTATTGTAATAGAAACTTGTTTACTTGACTTTATTAAATTCAGAAGTAAGAAACAAGTTCCTTTTACTGGCTATGAGCGTAACAATCCTTCCGGGTATTTGGGAGAACCCGTTTTGGACAGAGGGGCACATTCTAAGTAGACTCCTACGATGCAGGTCAGATGTGGAGTAGAGAAACTTGAACACCTGGTTTGCCTCCAAGATCCAGCATTATCCAACTTGGAGAAAACTGCTCAACATTTAAGGTCCGTTTTCTTTATCAGCGAAATGGGAGAAACAAGTGGAAAGCTTTGTCCTCCAGGCTCGTTAGAGAATCATTAAATGCTTCCCATGTAAGCGTCTTCAACACATCCTCTGCCTCTTTTCTCAGGGAATGTTGGAGATGTCTTTGTTCCATACGTTTTGTGTGCTGTGTGCACATTGTGTGTGTCTGTGTCTCTGCTTTGATGTATAATCCTTATCTCAAACTGACTAACTCCCACCAAAGCAGATCTCCCAATCCCCCAAACTGGATCACAGACTGCTTCTGTCTGGGCCGACAGCACCAATGTGTACCTGGTGTGTGCTGGACCCTCCGGGTCAAAGTGCTCCACTCCCCTCCTCAATGCTGTTCAACTGTCTGAACATCAGCTCTGCCTCCCACCCCTTGCCATCCTCCAGCCTGCACTAGCTGCCCCTACTCCCCTCAGGGGTGGCCCTCACTGCTGTCACACCTACTCAAGACCCTCACAGCACTTCCTCCAGGGAGGAGCCAGAGTATTGACGGAGGGCATGTTGGGAACCCTCCAGTAACTTCCTATAGGCACTATACTGCCCTCTAGATGTCTGTCTTAGATTGATACGCATGCTTTCTTAGTCAAAGGCCAGATAGTAAACATGCTAGGTTCTGTGGGCTCAGCCGGAGTCTGGCATATGGTCGCCTCCATTTCTCCACCTCCACCTCTTCCTGCTCCCAAGCTTTCAAAACTGTGAAGATGATTCTTAACTGATGGATTAATAAAACCACATTTTGAAAACTAGATCTTGCCCAGGCCACTTGACTGAACCTTGTTCCTAAAAGATAGCTCCCTCCTCTCTGCTTAGCCCTCTTCCTGGCTCACCCTGCCTTCTGTCACTGGGCACCTTAACCCCTTCTTTTTAGAGCTCATGAACAATGGTGTTCCCTGCCCAGACCCCCTGGTCCCCCAGGTCTCCTTGTGGCTTTCTTTCTTTTTTATAATATTTTTTATTGTTTATTTACTTTATGTGCACTGGTGTCAGATCTTCTGGAACTGAATCTTCAGACAGTTGTGAGCTGCCATGTGGGTATTGGGAACTGAACCCGGGTCCTCTGGAAGAGCAGTCAGTGCTCTTAACTGCTGAGCCATCTCTCCAGCCCCTCCTTGTTGCTTTCTTGCTGCTGCATTTAAGTTTCTACTTGCAGGTTTCCTCCTCAAGCAACCCCCCCACCCCTGCTTGAGCAAGCTCTCTCCCCACCCACCCCCACTCTGGCATGCTAGCCCTAGCTGGCTAGCTTGTCCTCTTCAGACAAGCTTGTCCCTCCTGTTGCTCACCATTAGCAGTACTGGCACTTCAGCTTATATAGGACGCATGCTTCTTTTGCCTCTGTTGTCACTGTCCCTCCCCACCACTCAGAACAGTTCCTCACACTCAGTGGACATTGAAGAGATGCCTATTGCCTGCGCCAATCCAGTTAGCAGGATCCTGCCAGGCAACAGGTTGATTTCAGCCCCCACTGTGCCTCTTTACTAAAGGTCCTCCCTGGGCATCTTCAGCACTGTGGGCTCTGCCTAAGTGGGGAAGACTCTGCATAGGCAGTGCCTGCAGGTGGTAAGTGCCCTGCTTGCTTGCTGTCCGGCCTAAAGATTTGTCCATGTGTGCACAGAGCACCGGAGGAGAGGGCCCCAGGGAACAAGTCAGGCTTTGAAGTGGGATGATCTGTCCAGCTCTGAGAAAGCTGATGTCATTGGAACATCTTAGCTGATAAGAGCTTCAGGGAGCCAGTTCCAGTGTCTCTGGAAGAGGTGGGTGTGTGGTTTCTGGAGCCGGAGGAGTGCTGAGATAAACAGCAGTGTTTCCTGGATTGCGTAGCCAGTGGGCTGCAAAGCTGAGCTGGAAGACTGGAAGGCTGGTGCTTCTCAGGCCTAGGTGGGTCACGGTGGAAAAAGCTGATCATGCTAGGAGCTGCTTCAGGAAGTATGGTGCCTCCTAACGCCAGGCATGAATTCCGGGGAGTCTCCTTTTAGGGGCCTCTTGAGGGATGCGCCTAGAGCTGGCAGGTACATCCTCTTCCCACCGTTCAGAAGCCCTGGGAGGAATGGGCTTAGTTCAGGCCCTCCTACAGAAATCACAAGGGTGCCTGCAGAAGATGGTTGTGTACTCTGGGGATACTTGGTACCCCACTTGCTGCAGTTCCAGCACTAGGTCAGAGGTCAGAACAGGAATCTCGACTGAACCATCAGCACACAGAGGATCAGGCTGTCAGCCAGAGGCTACACTGAACAACCTTGGCACCGGAACTAGGTCAGGCCATGCAAAGGTGAAGACGTCCCTTCCTTGGCAGATACTCGGACTAAGAGCATGTCTGACTCTGGGTTCGGGAAAGCTGTCTGCTGTGTAGTTTTAGAGTCTGAGAGCATGCATCTAGATCTGCTAATGATTTGAGAGGAAGGAGGACAAGGGCCCGAGAGCTCACGACAGGGAGTTCATGGGCGTGCATCTAACCTCAGCTCTTCTCTGCGGCCTGGGGCCAGTTAGTTGGTCTTCCTGGGCTTTGAAACTCTCACTTTCACAGTTTCCTGGGAAATCTTGACACCCTCATCTTCCGGACTTACTACAAGCAAATGGGAGAATAATGTCCTCACAAGGACCGAAACTCTTCAGCCACATGTGACTCCATCCCTCATCCAGTTGTATAGAGCAGAGCTGCCAATAGCAAGAACAGACACCCGTACACGTGCTGGACCCTGCCTCCCTTTTCACGTGTGTGTGCTTGTGCGTTCCTCTGCAGCCTCAAGAGAGAAACTGTAGAATCCTCATGCGCAACGGAAGCTGCAGGCCACACAGCCTTGCTGAAGAACTTCCCCATGCCCCACAACACTTGAGGGCCTCCGTCCCAGATCTGCGGGCTCCCAGCCCAGCCCCAGGGCTTCCTCTAGAAGATAATAGCCCATCTGTCTAGAGAAAACAGACTGATTTCTATCCTTCCCTGCAGATAGACTCGGTCCCAGACAACTGCAGCGGTTCTGACCCAGGTTTAGCAAATCTAAGCTAAGGGATCCAGCTGGGACCGTGAGTGACACATGACCCACCCCCCAATTCTGGAACCGAGAAGATGCTAGGAAATGGGTCCCCCCACATCGCACCCACATTGCAGTAGGCAGGCACGCATGCGTGGCTTGAGTTTCCCCCATTTATCTCAGGCCTCTCCCGAAAGAGTCTTCAGGGCCCTGTAGCCGGATGCAGTAGGACGCCAAGGTGCTCTCTTTGCAGCCGTGTGACTCAGAGAAAGCTACTCAACTTATTGTATTAAAGATTTATTTATTTTTATTTTACGGGTGTGATTGTTGGCCTGCATGTGTCTATGATGCCTACACAGGACAGAAGACAGCATCGTATCCTCTGAAACTAGAGTTACAGATGGCTGTGAGCCTCAGTGGAGGTGCCTGGTTCTGAACTCGGATCCTCTAGAAGAGCAGCTCTGAACCGCTGGGCCATCTCTCCAGCCTTCAACTTATTTTTTCAAAATTAATAAATGTATTTATTTACTCGGTAACATGGCAGCAAAGTATATTTGCCCCCTGAGCCATCTTATTGGCCTTTGTTGAACTTTTGGTAACTCTTTTCCATCCCTGTAAATTTTTTGCCTTGAGATGGGGTCTGACTGTGTAGCCCTAGCTAGCATGGAATTTGCTTTTAGACAAGGCTGGCCTCTGCTTCCTTAGTGCTAGGATTCAAGGCATGCACCACCACACCCGCCCCGTAAAATGTAATTTTTGATTCTCAGTATTGTGTGTCTGTACTCAGCATCCCTGTGGCAAGATGGCAGGTGGGAACAGGAGAATTTCCCAGAGGCTCATAGGCCAGCTAGCCTGGCAAACCCAGCAACAAGCAAGAGACCCTATCTACAACAAGGCTAAAGACCTCTAACCAACATCCAAGGTCACCCTCTGACATTCATATGCTGCCGTGGCCCATGCATCCATGCCTGCACATACACACACACATACACATCATGCACACACAGAAATGTAAGGAAGAGGAGAAAGCATGGTTGCCTGGGTAACTGACCTGACAGGGCTTTGGCAAACAAAACTGAGTTGTGGTGAGTTCTTGGTGGTCATGTTCACTGGAACATGACCAGGAGGAAGCTGCGGGGAGGCCTGATCAGCAGAGCAGGCTGGGTTCACTCTCAGGGAGTCTTCTCTTGCTCTGATGTGGGAACTGAGGACTGCGCAGAAAGGCCCAGGCCAGCCCAGTGGCAGTAACAATGGCCAGCCCCATTTCACAGGCTGATGTGGAAGCCAAAGGCAGACAGCAGCTGCACCAAGAGGGCTCCTTTGCTAAACAATAGCCTCTGTTCTGGGATTTCCAAGGTGGTCATTTGCGGACTTTCAAATAGAAAGTGATTTTGCACACACACTGTCTGGGACTGTGTCCCTTTCTTCCTGTTTACATCAGCTTGCATCCTGAGGCTCAGACACAAGTGCCGGCTCCACCTGTCCCCCTGTGGAAGTGTACTGCTCCTGGCCAGAGGGAGGAAGAAACCCAGAGAGAAGGTTAACCGTGTGTGCGCGCATGTGTACCTATGCACACGTGTATGTGTGCATGAATGTGCATGTGTGTATGTCTACATGCATATGGTTATAGGCATGTAGACAACCTGGAAGGAAAGGGTGCTGGAAACAAGTGTAATTGGTTTATCGCTTGGTTTATCTGAGGGGAGGTCTCTCACACCTCCACCAGGTATCAGTTTCTAATTCCTTTCCATTGTGTTCACTTAGTTGGTCAGTCTCAAACCTTTTGGGTGAGAACTCATTGCATTACCTACAGCCATGGCTTATAGGACTGGGCTTATCTCCTAACAGTTCCCAGGAAGTGTTGACCACAAACATCCCTCTAGGAGACATGCTGCTTCTTAAACTTCCATCCCTAAATCCTTAGGGACCAGAACTGGCCAAGAATAAAAGGACAGATCCCGCAGCAAGTACCAAACCAACAATCACTCCTGCACCCTGTCCTCTCCTCCTTTAAACCACAGCCACAGACAACAGAGCCCAGCAACCCAACAGACCCCAGGAGACTCCTGGATGACAACTGCCTTCCAAGCTGCTCTTCGGAATCTTTCAATACAAAGCCAACTTGGACTAATGACAGTTGTAAACTGGCAAGCTGGGATGTTCCAGCTAGAGTGGCCCCGGCTTCTGAGCCCACTGCCATGTCAGGGCTCTGTGCTTTCTTTTAAGCCGTTCCCTCTGACCTTACATGAACCTCTGGCCCACTAAAGAGGACAGAGAAAGATAAACGGGGTCCTTGAGCCACTTCCCAGAGGTCCTCTCCTGGCACTATCCTAGGTCAGAAGTAGGAGATTCACTCCTGGCCAGTAGGGCATGGAGGCCTGGCTACACAGAGGCCCTTCAAAGGGGTGTCAGAGGTCACCCAGAGACTGCACAAATTCAAGCCTTATCTGCCTCCTTGAGGTAATTGGGGAGGAGGATAGTGGAGAAGCCTTGAGGCCTGCGGTGTTGAATTGAGCAAATAAATACCAGGGGTACCTGGCAACTCTCTCAGATTGGCTGGGACATATGCTGTCTGCTCTGGGAAAATTAGTTGGCCCCAAATAAACCAAAACAAACCACCTAAAAGAGCTTTCGAGCGTGTCTTCAGTCACTTGATGCTCCATTCCCAGACTTTCCCGTGAGCAGCACTGTTTGAGATCTATAGAGACGTAAGACACAGCGCTTATTTTCCAGCCTTGCCTTCTAGCCACAGTGAAAGGAGATAAATGCCTGCATTCCGGGTGCACAGCACACGGTGAGGCTGCAGACCTCGTGAGGATGTGGAGGATTTGAAGGATCCTCCTGGACCACCCTGCATGCCATCTGGTCCAGCTCTTGCAGCCTCCTGGTTCACTTGAGTTTATTTTCAGTACCTTTCTTATAATACCATAGAACATTCCTGGTACAGGGGTCCAGGTTCCTCCAGAGTAACAGGAAACGAAATGGGGTGATCTTTAACCTTCCTTCAGGCTCACCATTCTGGACTCATTAGTTCTGTTTAACCATGCCAAGAGCAAGCCAGATACTTGAGGGTACACTTGGATAAGATAGAGAACTTGTTCCTAGGCAACATATCACCTGGAAGTGATGGTGTCAGCATTGCTGTTCATCCCAACAATGAAGGGTACCTGCCCTGGCCATAAGAGGTCTACTGCACAGAACATGGAAGGACAGAGGATGTATTGAGGATGACTGGGGAAGGATGGATAATTCTTTTTTTTTTTCAATGGCAACATTATGGTAACTTTAATTTTTTTTAAATTTATTTATTTATTAAAGATTTCTGTCTCTTCCCCGCCACTGCCTCCCATTTCCCTCCCCCTCCCCCAATTAAGTCCCCCCCTCCTCAGCCCGAAAAAGCAATCAGGGTTCCCTGTCCTGTGGGAAGTCCAAGGAACCCCCACCTCAGGATGGATAATTCGGATGGGGAGAAGGACCTGAGAGAATTTCACCCACGAAGTTAACTTTGCTCTGGGTCTGAAAGGTCCCCACAGTACCATCTGGCAGGACAATGCCTGTCAGGAACAGCCATGCCCAGGCTGAGGGAAAACCCTAACAGTTACATGGATATATAAGAAAACTCAGCCTGGTTCAGAAGAGAAAGCAGTCCAGGGACATCGGGAGAGGGTGGGAAACACTGTCCACTGAAAATTGCTCTGTCACTGCCTAAACCTTCCTCTGCTGGCAGGAAAAGAGGGGTCTGGATTGTGTGGTGAGCAGGAAATGACACTATCAGCTCTGCTGAGGCGTATGCTAGGTGGTGGCATTTAACGTGTGTGCTAAAGAGAAGACTTTACATTAACTTCATCTCAAGAAACAGGCAGAGAGCTGAGGCAGGGGAGTTCCTTGCTGGCACAGTTTATTTATAGGGAGGTCTCATTTGTTTGTGGGCCGTCAGTGTGACATTCTGTCTGCCCTCCTGAAAGCCTTAAAATTTGCTCTCCAACCCTCCCTGTCCTACAGCCTCAGAGGTCCCCATGCCCTCAGGCTGACCTTTTGAAATGATACTGACACCCCTCCAAGGCTGGTGGAGGGAGAGAAAGCAACTCCTGTGCTCTTAGCCCTCCTTGTCCTCAGGCTGCAGATAAGAGTCCTCCTTCAGGGAGAATTAGCGCTTCTTCAGTGACTCCAGTTCTGAAGTGACCTGGCAGGCTGCGTACTTCCATCAGACTTTTACTTTCCTTCTTAGCTACTTTCTTCCTTGGATTCTCTCTCCTCTCCCAGTTTAAAAAACAAAATTTCTTTAGATACAGTATCACTCCGTAGCTTAGGCTGGGGCAGAAGTTACCATGTAGCCCACGCTAGTTTCCAGCTCTTCAGCAATTGTTCTACATTTCAAGGGTTGGGTTTACACGTGTGAGCCACCACACTCAGGTCCATCTCTTGCATTCTAAGATTTTGACCCTTCTCCATGTGGGAAGGCTGGGGTGAATCTTTAATCCACGTGTGGATTAAAATGCCTGTATGCAAGTTACCTTCATTGTCTCTGGGAAGTCATATTCCTTCCTGACAGTAACATGGTAGTCACACAGAGGCAGGATGCTGGACGGGCAGGCCTGCCCGCGTTACACTTTTTGTTTTGTTCTAATGTTTTTTTGAGACAGGGTTTCTCTGCCTAGCACTAGCTGTCCTGGTACTTGCTCTGTAGACCAGGCTGGCCTCAAACTCACAGAGATCCACCTGCCTTTAACTCCTGAAAGCTGGGATTAAAGGCATTGAGCCACCACAGCCCGGTTTATACTCAGTTTTAAGGAGTTTACAAACGGGGAGAAGAAAGTCAGTTACTCCCTCTCTGAACCTCAATCCACAAAATCCTTCTTAGCATTGCTGTGTTGAGTCTCCCAAGGTGCCCTGTGTCCCACTTAGCACTAAAGATGTCCAGATGTCCACTGGCAGAGGACACATAGCATTTCTGGGACTTTCCTGTTCAAGTCACCCCCCTGGGCTGGGAGCCAATCTCCTCATGTCATGCCACCAAGCTGATTTCCTCCTCCTTCTTGGATGAGCACACAGATCCTCCTTCTTCTGTGGTTATTCTCGATCATTTAGGAGATGGCATCCCTCAGCCAGTTTCAGGGGGCCTTCACATGCATTTGTAACAGTCTGAAGAGGCTCCCCAAATCACCCCTACCCTGTCTGCACTTTTCCCCATCAGTTACTGGTCTGGTTGAAGTAGTGAGAGACCCCCTGTTAAACTGAAGCATCACCTCTGGGAAACACATTAAGCTTTTAACAGCTGGACACAGATTAGTTTATCAGGCACAGAGTTTAGGCACTTAGAATGAAGGCGTATCACTTTAGGGTGGGAGAGAGGCTAGCAACTCCATGGATGGGCCTCTCTCTCTTAAGGAGTGAGCAGTGGTATCTTTTGGGGTGCCAGGCCCCTAACTGTTTTACCCCTGGCCTTCCTTGTCCCTTTTCTCCTTGCCTTGAGAAAGAAGAGCCCCAATCCCTGACTCAGTTCAGAGTTAGTCATTAGAAGAGCTGGGCAGATGGGCAAATTCAGAGTGAATGGGAAGGAATCCATGAGCATTGGATGCTATCGGGATGGAAAGGTCTAGAACACAGCATAGGAAAAGCAGGCCCAGGCTTTGAGTCTGCAGGAGTGCACAGTATCAAGACCATCATTGTCATCAGGAGAGTTCAGGAGAGGCCCAACCTGTGGGTGGGTGGAGGGTGTCACAGCCTGTAAGAGTCAGCGCTGAGTTGACAGCCCCAGGGGATGGGTCTGAAGACCAGGACTGGGAGAGGCCACCAGCTGGGAGGAAGTAGAGCACTGCCCCAAGTCATCTAATCTCCTCTAGTCGACGTCAAAGGCCAGGGCTGGAGACTACAGAAAGGAGAGGAAGAAGCAGGAACTGTGGAGGCAGCTTGGTGGGTGCTGAGTCTCTCCCCAAGGCAAGGTGAGTCTCTGCAGGGACGTGACACCTGCCGGGGGCAGCTGTCACCAAACAGCTGGGCTTGGCTGCAAGTCTTCTCTTTAGGTACTCGTGCCTTGTCCCCTCATTCCTACTGTCTTCTCCCTGCTGCAGCCACTGTCATTCTAAACAAGTCCCGCTATTACAGAGGTTGTCCCCAAACAGGAATGTGGACACATACCGCTCCTTAGTTTATAAAGGTGATGCCCCTCCTTTGCAGGGACCTCGTCGACCTCAGCCAAGTGATCAACCCAACTTCTGCCATTCAGTGGTCTTCATTCTGACCACTCCACCCCCTGCCATGGCACTTCATCCCTACACCCCTTGGTACGGGCACCCCCTGGTACGGGTGCCCCCAGGTGCTTCCCATTTTCCTAGGTAAAGTCTGTCACCTTCGAGTGCTTCTCAGGCTGTGCATACCTTTCTTCCTTGTGGCCCAGCTATGCAGTGTGTCTGCTTGCTTCCCTGCCAGACACACACCGGAAAGGAAATCTTCCTACTTCTTAGCACCCCACAAGGCTGGAGAAGGACTGCACCCTAGAGGCTCAAGGCCAAAGAGCCAGCATATCTGTCTACTGCACAGGGGCATGAAAGGGCAAGTGGCCACCTCGGTCCCTGCATGGAAATCAGGCAGGTGCATTAGTGTCTCCGCTGTTCCTCTCCTTCCTCCTTGCACCATGGCAAAGACTGAGACTGTCTGGGACTCTGCAGTGACTTCCGGGGGAGTGTCACTGTGAGTGTTGCAGCTCTCCCAGGAAGAACCATGAGCCCATAGCAGCCTCCTTGATGTGAGCCCCTGGGCTGATGGCGTCTACACAGAGGCTCTCCCTTCCTCTCTTCCTCCCCAGCACCGTGGACCCCTAGATTAAAATATAAAACAACAGTAGACAGCTGCTGCTTTGCTGTCTTGCCCAATAAGACTTTTGTCAAGCTTTAGTTCTAGAAAATAAAGATATTTTAAGATTTGGCTTCTGACTATATGTCTATTCTAATACAAAGCACACATTTTCAAATATGTGTGTGGTATGCCATCCCCTCTAGGGTGTATCCCTACCCTTGAGCTGCAGAGACCTGGTAACTTCCACTCTGGGGCACATATACCGTGGCAACTGCTAGGGTTGGGGCAGACACTAGAGGGGGACATAATAGTTATGGTTGGAACCTGTCAAGTGGGAAAAGGTAGAAAAAGACAAGTTAGCAGAGTTAGCAATGAGCACAACAAATGTAGCAACGACATTGGCGGAATAGAGGAGAGTTACAGGGTGGGGTGTGTGTGTGATTGCTGCATTTGCAGAGTCAGAAGTCCTGCAGAGCAGGTGACCTTAGAGATGAGACCACAGGTGAATTTAGGGGAACAGTGTTGCAAAAAAAAAAAAGGAACTGTCAGATGCAAGGCTGCAAGGCAGAAAGGACCTTGATATGTTGACACCAGAACAAAGGGGACTGTTGCTGGAGCATGGAATTCACAGATGGAGGGCAGGTAGATAAACCAAATAAATTAAAATTAAATTAATTAATCGACTAAATTAATTTAATTAAGTTTAATTTAAATTTTAATTATTTATTTCTAGCCACGAGAAAAATCAAATCCTGAAGGATAGAGGTTATAGAGAAACATTTTCATCTACTTGGTCTGTTTTAAAAATCATTCTTCAAAAGATTGGGACCCGTCTTCTCACTTCCTCTCATTTTGACATTTTGGCTGCTGAAAAGAACATATAATAACATGAAATAACATATAATAGGTTAGTTCCAAGAATCTTAGCCCAGCTCTGTCAGTTCTGGGGAGGCAGTATTACTTTCCTCCATTAATACTACTGCCTGAGCCAGATACTACTAGGCTTGCAGTCCGAATGCCCAGGGTCACCTGGGAGGAGGGGTACCAATCCCCAAAGTTTCAGAGAAAGAAAAGCATAACCCAGCCTGCAGGTAGAGGACACTGAGGAGGAAAATAAACATCAAAAGCTGTGTCCTCGCCTGTCCCCTACTCCCCTGGCAGGCTATGAATGTCCTTTCTCCTGCAGCTGCCCGGTGTGTTTGAAAACATCCAAGCTCCATCCTTCACATAGCAGGAAATAAATATCTCCAGAGGTGTGGGCTGGTGTGTGTGTGTGTGTGTGTGTGTGTGTGTGTGTGTGTGTGTGTGTGTACACGTGCCCGCGCGCGCGCTCCCTGAGTGCCTGCATCTATCATACAACCACAATCCAGATTCCAGCTGTCTCGGGGTGCCAGTGGTTACCATGGACAATTTAGGTGAGTTTGATGCAGAAAGTGAGATGGAACTGAGCACGTGTTGGGGGAGATGCACGCTGGTGTCCTGGCTCAGAACCAGAATGGTCCTGGAAGCCACAGCCCCCTCTCGGGATCGCAGCCCGCCCTCCTGCCCAAGGCTGTCCCGCCTACCCTCGCCCTCTCCGCAGGAGTTAAGGACCTCCCCGCTGGGCTGGCTGCTCTACGGTTTTCCTTGCACCTTCCCCCTGCACCGGGCCCTGCAACAGTGGCCGGTGCCCCCACCACCATCACCACGCGGGGGCCCCAACCTCCGGCGGGCGTCTGTTCGCTGGTGCACAGGGGAGTTACTGGATCGCGCTGAGGGAGCACGGTACTCAAGAAGTGTGGGCTCGGGGCTTCTGTTCCCGCCTTGGGTTCCCCCAGGGCTGAGGGAAGTGACCTCAGTGGCCTGCCAGGGATGCCCCAAGGGGCTGCAGAAGCGTGGACAACCTGGCGCCGGGGCCAGACCAGGGATTTTGCCGGCAGGTGCTTCGGCTCCCTTTTTCGTCTTCCCTTCCTCTTTCCCCTCCCTCCTCACCCTGAAGTAAGATGAGCATGATGCTGTGGCGCTGGGAACAGAATAATTCCACCATGAAGCTGGTAAGGGCACACCGCAGACTCTCAAGCTCCACTCTGGACTCTTCCCTGACAGCCTGAATTGTTACTGAAGTGGAAAATCCCCCAATCCTCAGTTGGTATTTCTCTGTTTTGAAGGTGCGCGCGGGTGTGTGTGTGTGTGTGTGTGTGTGTGTGTGTGTGTGTGTGTGTGTGTTGTGCATGTGTGTTTTTGAAGGGAGCACAGTTGAGATAATTAACTCCCCATCCCTTCCACTTACGAATTCCTGAGGTACTGTGCGGTTGCACCTCCAGGTCATCTCCTTGGTGCAGAGCTGGATTCTCTGGGCCAGCATGGTCTGCCTCCTGGACCCTTGCCCAGCATTGTGTTGTAGTCTAAAGAATGCACGTGGGTACTGCTCGCTTGTGGACTGGCTCGTTTGGAGTTGGGGGGTGAGAATATGTGGCCCCTCTTCTTATTCCCCCTCACAGTGTTGTGGTAGTTGCCTTTAAAGCTTCCAAAAAGCCTCCTCGGTACTTTTGCGCTCGCTTTTCAAATTTAACCGCTGCTCGCTCCAGGGAGAAGAGAGGCCAGCAGTGCTCTCCTTGCTACTCAGGGAAGGTTGAATTGTTTTCCCATCCCAAGCAGGAAACGTGATCCAAAGGCTCTTCTCCTGGCTTTGGCTTTGTGAGGGTTTTTTTTTTCCTGTTTTGTTTTTTTTTTTTTTTCCTCTCAGATGGTTTCAGCTGGCAGGGATAGAGATTCCCCCATTAAAGTCAGAGCACTATGATCTGGTCAGTGTCCTCAGCGTGCATTGGACCAAGGTTCCCACTTTGCAGATCTAGTGCTGAGCTTGATATATAATAAGAGCACAATGAAGAATAGGGTGGATAAGCTGGAATCCATACTTATTGTGGTGATATCGTTAAAGATGCCATTTAAAAACAACACCAGCAAAATAACGGACATCGAGCCTGAGTCTTCACGTAATGAAGTATCTGTTGGAAAAGTGCACCTTAGTGTTCACACTGCGTGTGTTATGATTGGCCTGTGTAACCTTAAGCTACTATTTAACAGCTTGGTGTAAGGCGCTGTAACGTTAGCAGACATTACATGCCTTTGCTGCTCCCAGGTCATGACTACAGCTCCTTAATCCTTTCCTGGAGCCTTCTCCCAGCTTGCTGTGGGAGAGCCAGCATTCCCCTTGCTTCCTCCCGAAGCCATGCCTGAGATGCCACTCTGCTACGCCACATAGGAGAGTCAGGGCCCAGTCTGAATTGCAAAGATTGCTAGTCTTAAGGCTTTAAAAAAAAAATGGATTCTGTGCCATGCAGAGAAACCATAAAACACCCCAGTAGATGGCATCTGGGGCCTGGTGACAGGTGCCTGAGGTTAGAACTGTGACATCTTCGCTGTCTCTTTAGCTTATAGAGAATGCTTTCTTTCACATGGGTCAGGGGTCAGTCTTTATTGGGTCTGTCTGGGTCTTTAGACTTGTCTCATTTTCAAATAAACTGCGAGGACCACCTAAGATGACTGTACCCCTTTTCCCAATCAGGCAGAGCAGGGATGGAGAAGCTCTGACAACCTGCTAGCATGTACAAGGCAACAGTTACTATCCTGGGTACCCCACAATCCAGAGCCCAGTCAGGAAAATGCTTGGTGGCGTCTTGACATTCAGAGAGCCTCATGTGTCCCCCTAAGTGGGCCTCAGCTCCTCTTCAGAGTCTGAGGAGCAGCACATACATTACAAATCAAGGTTCTGCTGTGCACTTGCTCTATAAGGGACATGACCTTAGTGGACACACCGGCTGCATCACTGAGAGCCTTTGCTCACAATCGACTCCTGGTTTTAATCCTAACTTTGCCATTTATTAAATCTGAACCCATTTCCTTTTCTGTAAAACAGGACTTTGCAGTTCTCTCTCTTCGTACAAAGACGTTACAGGGTAGTCTAAGAGCAGGTGCCGGACTAGAGTCTGAAGCACTGGTGTAGATGAAATGGGAACAGCCCATCTTCTTGTCCACGTCATTTTCTTTAACAATCTGTGTCCCACTTTGCCTTTGCTGCTGGGCCACTGGCTTGGAGAAAACAAACCTTTCTTATCGTTGAATCATTACTGGCCCTCAGCAGGAGGGAGTTCCCTGAGAACATCTTAGAAGTCAATTGTGTGTGAATAACCGCCCACAATGGGGACGGGGGCCAGAGGTGGGCGCCTGAACTTTTATCATTGATGCAGTTCAATAAACACCAAGTCGGTTAACCCACAGCTTGAGAATTCACTGTTCTGGTTGAATAGTGGAGCAGAAAGTTTTACTTCATGTTTTATTTTAAAGCTAATTGGATAAAAAAAAAAGGGGGGGCAAGAATCATTAGAGGCAAAGTTTGAACCTCTCTGTGTTATCTCTGCAAGGGAATGTCAGAAACGCAGCTGCCCACCTTGGAGAGAAGGCAGTGGCTGATCTTCAATGAAAGAAAGTGAGAGGAGGTGACCACTCAGGCCTGACGCTCTTGCTAGGAGTGGAAAAGCTGAGACACAGCCAGGAACATGATGTGGGCGGCTGCGACATCCTTGTCACCCCTTAGCTCCCTTCCTTTAGATTCTTTGGTGTTAGGCAGGCCTTGGAGAGACGAGGAGGTAATGCTGGAGCAGCTGGTATCACAGGAGAAGCGGCAGCATCCAACCAACAGAGTGGTGGCAGACAAGATACCCAGAAAAGCACTGGTCTCCCACTTAGAGTCTGTTCTAGCGCAGAGCCCAGGCTCTGGTTGTGTGACTTCTAGACTTCGGCCTCCTGGTTTGTAACTGGGGACCAGAGCATCTCCTGGGACTGCTGTGAAAATTAGGGAGAAGATGCAGCAGGTTTCAAGATCTGGGCCCACTTACTAGTTGATGAAGGGCTGTCCTCTGACTAAGAAGTGGTCCAGAAATGTGTGTGCATGACTCTACACACAGAGGAGGGAGCAGTGCCCCTCAGAGCCAGCAGGGCCAAACGTAGGGAGCTATCACTCAAGACTCTTTCTGTCCAACTTTTCCCTGTATCTCAAATCTTAGACAGTGACCATACATTTGTGGTCAAGAAGAGATAAAAAAGAGTTTCTAAAACAATCTTAGTAGCCTGTGGGTAGGGAGATTTCAGTTTGCAGATTACATGGATTCTGTTTCATCTTCCCACAACTCTGCCAACCAGAAACTATTTGATAACAGCCCCTACTTGTCCAGGTGAGGAAAAGGAGGCTCCGAGCTCAGGGACTCGCCTCTGGTTTTCTGGTGACAATGACCAGGCATCACTCTGCTAAGTTCAGTGACTTGTGTGCCTCCTAGAGACCAGCGGGGTTGAGGCACAGATAGGGTTGCAAGAGTGTATGACCTGACTGTGCCCTCCGCAGTGTTTCTCTTTGTGAGCCTCTTTGTGAGCTACTCTGACCTATTGTCCTCCTGTACACTGGGGGATGTGGGAACAAGATGCAGAAGAAAGTCAGGGTGAGCGAGTAATCCGGAAAAAAGAAAACACTTATAGGGCCCTTTCTCAAAATGATGGAAAAGTAGCTCTGAATGGGGAATAATGAAAAATAATGATGTTGAATATGCCACTAACCTTTGACCTTTCCCCAGACGCACTGGTCAGTCTGCGCCGCCCCCCCCCCAACCTGACCTCAGTGATGCTAATAGAGACATTAGAAGGGGTCAGGGGCTGTGGGACCCTGTTTGCCCTCTTATATTTGTTCTGCTCAGATTCAAAGGCCAGGAAGCAACAGTATTGCAGAGCCTGCTCTGGTCTTCCGGGTGCTGTCTCCACAACACTTCTGTGTGTGCTCACTTCCGCAGCACATAGACTAAAGTTGGAATGATACAGAGAAGATTAGCATGGCCCCTACGCAAGAAGGACACTCAACCCTGTGGAGCGTTACATTATTTTTAATATCAACCCCCAAAGATGAGGGTGCATCTTGTGGGTGGCGGGGGTCAATGGATAAGGTGATGCTGAGCAAGGATGAAGACCTGAGATCACAACCCCAGCATTCACGAAAACCCTAAGTGTGGTGGCCTGTGCCTGTAACCATACCACTGGGCAGGTGGAAATAGGCCAATTCCAGAGGCTTGCTGAGCAGCTAGCTAGTTGTCTTGCTGGAATCGTAAACTACAGGCTCCGTGAGTGACTGTACCTAAAGAAAGAAGGTGGAGACTGGTAGAGGAAAGCCTTCACCTTGACCTCTGGCCTCCACACACTCAAGTACGGGCAGGCACATCTACCCCCACACATACAGCATGCGCTAGCAACACGAGTGCCTCTTTGGTGTTTTCCTTTTCCAGCTTGAAATATAATTTCCAGATAAGGAAAGAAAGGAATATTGAAGGTGTTCGATGTTATGGTTTTGACACAGAGATATGATTACGACCGCGACACGAACACACACACACATCCCTGCTACAGTGAGCTCGTCCCCACTGCTACCTGAGTAGGCTGTTTCTCATCCCATCAACTATGTCTTTCACAGGAAAGCTCACTGGCTCTCATTTGAAGTTACGCCCTTCTTTCGCCGGGAAATATCCGTTATTTCTGCTCTTGGGCAGTGTCAGGTTTTTCTCTGCTTTCCACTCATTGTAACTGGTGTAGACTTTTCCATCTGCTGGCTACTGAACTCTATCTGTTTTCTGTTAGTCCTTTAATGCTTACGGGCAAGACATTCCACCCTTTCTTCAAGAAGCCAGGTTGGAGCAGACAGGGATGCTTCCATAGGAATCTCTACTGTGCGTAAGAAGCCTTGGTATTTAGTTCAGCCTAGAAACCGACGCATGTGCAGAAGGTTTAGCTTTGGTTAATTACTGGGGTGGTAAGGACTGGAATATAGAAGAAGAAAACAAAATCCCTGAAATCAGCAAGTAGCTTCTTTGGATGGCGTTTGGGGTGGTTACACATTTCCCTTCATTTTTGTGTAAATAGAGGCATAGAGATTTATAATTAGTCCCTCTGGTGACCCAGCTGTGCCTGTATTATTGACATAATTGTTTTGGTATGGAGTTAGTGCAAAACATTTTTTTTTTTTTGGTTTCTATTTCTGACCTCTACTATATAATGCCACCTACCCAGAAGACATGTGGCTAACTAAGCTTCTCTTTAGGGTCTCTAATCTATCTAGGACATGTAGGCTGCTGTCATCCCAGCTGGTTACCAGCCCAGGGCTCTTCCCAAAGGTTGCTCTTGGGATTTACCTGTCATTGCAGATGTGCTGGCTGTGATGTGAAAAGAGTTACAGGCTGAGAAGCGGTGAGACAGTCAGAGTGCCCAGCCAGCTTACCCAGGATGCTGTGGGGTGATATGGGTCTGCTACCCAGGATGCTGTAGGGTGGGGGTCAGGATGAGGCGATGTGGATCTGCTACCCAGGATGCTGTGGGCTGGGTGTAAGGATGGGGTGATATGGATCAGCCTCCCAGGATGCTGTGGGATGGGGGTAAGGATGAGGTGATATGGATCTGCTACCCAGGATGCTGTGGGGTGATATGGGTCTGCT
>NW_004949174.1:1452600-1460091 GCF_000317375.1 Microtus ochrogaster | reverse complement strand
AACTAGACAGGTGTACTGGAGATACTTGGAAAGCCTGGGAGGTAGGAGAGACTTGTCCTTGCTCCTGAAACTGCTAACTCCATCCTGTCCTAACACTGGGGGGTGAGACACAGATGGTGTTGTTACCCAGGTGAAGTTTCAGGGTTCTGAACTTAACAGACAACAGTGCTATCCCCAGTCAAAAATCGCCAGTGCAGCTGAGCTTGTTGGGAATGACGCCTTGCTTGTCCGTGGCTTTCAAGGCCTTTGTTTTAACTGTCTCTATTCGTCTGCGCTGCTTCCAGACAGGAGATATTCATTCCAGCTGGCATAGCCAGCAGAGGTCTTCTGTACTCATGCTATTCTTTAAGACCTGTCTGTATACTTGTCTGTTTTCTCTTTCAACAGATTCATTGGTGTTGTGTATATATGATGTGTGTGTGTGTGTGTGTGTGTGTGTGTGTGTGTGTGTGTGTGTATGCAGGTGTGTGCAGATCATAGGACAACTTTGGGGTGTTAGTTCTCTCCTACCTATTGAGGCAGGGGCTGTCTTGTTTCTGCTGATCACCCTAGTCCAGGCAATTCTCCTGTTTCCACAGCCAGAATGGAGAGTAGAGTCCAGGACTGAGAGTCCTGGAATGTCATTACTGTCAGGAAGAGGCTCTGCAACAAGGAGCCCCAGCCATGCACTTCAGAGAGGGGCCAGCCCAGGGCCTCTTGTTTATGACCACCCTCCACGCACCTGCCATTACTCACCCTCCGAGAGGTGCAAAAAGAAGAGCCAGCGCTTAGAATCGTGCCTGGAAAAGCCATGCTTCTTTGGAAATGGGCCGCAGATGACGTAACCCTGTGGTATCCCATTACCTGGTTCTTGGCTAATCTTTGTATAAAACTTGTTTAGGTGAAATTTGAGTCTGGAGAAGCCAGTTAAAGTACATTACTTTCTTGCTGTTGAATGCCTCCTGGATTTGGGATAACATTTAATCTAAAGAGTAAAGTGATATTTCCTGAGATAGCAATGAGTTCATGTTTGGAAATTAAACCAACTGAGTTTATTGCATCATTTTTTTTTAAAGTGCAAACTGTGGTAGTAGATGCGTTCTCTCTACCAAGTAGTGCCTAACCTGGCTGCTGCACTGGGAGAGTGGGGAGCTATAGACAAGGCAGTTTTCAAGTCTTAGAAGCTGACTATTGCCTATTATTCCAGCTTGAGCCATATTTTGGTCTAAGGGGGCTATCATTTGAATGCATAGTTTTTGGGCTCAGGGAAACTTGACAGACAGGCCTGTTTTAGATCATGCTTCCTGAGTTTGTGCTACTTGCTCCCCGCCCTTTTATCCTTTTATGCAAGATGCTGCCCTCTTTGTAATGGATGGATGAGCAGCCACCTTATGCGTGGGAAGGAGAGCGCTGTTTGTGGGCCTGTGTGGACAGCAAACTGGCCAAAGAGGGGGAAAGAATGAATGTGAGAAATTAAGAGTATGAAACCTTACACTGTCCCCTATTTCCAGAAGTTGTATATATTATAGCCATGTGAAAATCTGTATCTGATTGACTTAAATTCCTAAAAGGCACTTGACAAAGACTGTCTGTGGTTCCATTCCATGACATTTAAACTGCAAAGTCCTGGGACTAGAGAAATAGCTCAGTGGTTAAGAGCACTGGCTACTCTTCCAGATGGCACAGGCTTGAGTCCCAGCACCCACATGGTGGCACACAACCACTTGTAACTCCAGTCCCAAGGGATCTGACACAACAGGCATGCATGTAGCACAGCCACACATATAAGCGAAACACCCAAACATGTGAAATAAAAATTAAACTGCCAAGTCCTGCTGACTGGATATACACAGGAATGGTTGTGGATAAAGAATGTCATCTCACATGCCCTGCTTTTGACTGTGTCATCTGCACCCTAAGCACATGCATAGACATAGATGAGCTAATACTTATCTTCCTTGGAGAGTATGCTCATGGGCTGAGATCCAGAGCCAATCACCAAGCCGGTTTCATCAGAATCAATGGCAGCCACAGAGATGCCATCCTTTCACTCCCTAGAAGCCACCCAGCACCTGCTACATGCCCAAAACTTAGTCATCATTTGTGTTTTTCAGCAGTGTACAGAGTGATTGCATGCAATCCAGGGTTTCTTATTGTAAGCATAATAAAAAGAATAACTTCATGGGGTAGCTAGTGGAGTCTCTTATGGCTCTGAACTTACTCTTGGTCCTGGCTGCAGCTGGCTCCCAGCCCAGCAGAGGTTCACTCCACAATCAACACTGATTAAGTGTCTCCAGGGTTCTGCAATGACATGGTATGTCCTAGATGTTTGAGGGCACCCCCAGGAATCTTCTGGCATGGTGAACCTCGGCACACTGGGTCTGGGGAAAATGGAGAATGTAGACATCTACCTGGCACCTGCCATTATTTGGCTGCCACCTCGTATGTCCCCTGCATGCTTCTTACCACACCTACCCTCCTTGGAGAATGTGGTCCTGGACTGAGACGGGGGCAAGTCATCATCAGATGCTTTACATCAGAATCAAGTTATCACAAGGCCCTATTACTTCTAGGCTTTACTGTGTGCTCCCAGGAGGGAGCCAGTGGGTTCTGGGTCTCAACTTAATGGACAGAGTTAATTCACCTGTTGTATAGGATGGCAGGATGGGTCTGATGAAGACTTTTAATTCTGATACTTGGGGTCATATTTGGAAGATGAGTTGAGCCTCCTTGAATTTCTGTGGCATCATACTGTCCATTGGAGTGGTGGATTTCTAGTTGTCCTGGATCTTAACATGATTTGTACGCACCAGATTCTGTGTCCGGTCCAAGAAATAGGAAGTTAATGAAGATGCCTGCTGCATTTGTGCCGTGAAGGGCTTCTCTAGTAAGTGTGAGCAGGATGCGAGTGTTGAAGGAGAGGTATCCTCTGATGAGTGTGAATCTCTGTAGACACCCAGGCAGGGTTGCCAGCTGGTTGTCAGCGGTAAGCAGACACAGGAAAGTTTGAAGAGTCCTGAGGCTTTTAGCCTGGGAAATGTGTCCTGCAGTCCTGGGAGATCCGTAAGGCAAGAGGGAGTTGGGCAGAGAGTAGCCAGCTAGACATGATGGATTGGTTTTGGCAGTACCACGTTGGAAGTTATTCATAGCATTTTTCAAGTTCTGTTGAATATTTATCTACACTGTGGTTCAAATGGTACAAGGGGAATGTGAATCAACGTAAGCAATGCCTGTGCCCTCATCCCTCCTCTTGTCCTGGAGACAAAAACCGATGGCCTTCACTAAGCTGCCCTTTTAGCGCTCCAGCCCCGGGAAGTTTGATAAATTGCAAAGAATCTGACTGACTCCAAAAGCAAGCTGTCTTCTTATCTACCCTGCTTGAGTCCACAGGGTCAGCCTAACTTGTCTCTCTCACCCCAGGCTCTGAGGTAGAGACTTAGAATGAGGAGGAAGAGGGTCAGAGAGCAAAAGGAGCTTCATGGAGCCTCATGCTTGGCTTTAAACACAGCAAAACTACCTACTGGTGACCTGGGGTCCCAAGGTATCCTTTGGTTTCCAGGTAGAACTGGTACCCAGACTCCTGACAGTGACACAATCTGTGATGCTCAGACACCTATGTCAAATGGTGTGTGTTCGTATGACCTACACACACCTTCCTGTGTTCCCTAATTCATCTCTAATGCATCATTTACAGAACTTAATACAATGGAAATTGCATGTAATTAGTTATTACACACATTGTTTAGGACCGGACACATTCAGCAGACATGCAGTTTTTAAAAAAAGATTTTTGATCTGTTGTTGGTTGAATTGCAGATTAGGAGCCTGTGGACACTCAGAGGGTGTGCTACACTGACCTCTGCCAAGCTGGATTAGTGACAACTCTGCTTGTGGGAAGAGGGACCTGGTGATGGAAAAAAAAAGTCAGATAAATGAGTAGAGAGTGATTTTCGTGGGAACCTAAGTGGGAACTTGGGACAAAGGGCAAAGTGGGAAAGTTCCATTTCTTTCCAACATGGTTCCTCACCGCCAAGCTTTCTGCAGAGAAACTGGGGCATGCAGACTAAAGGGGAGAGAACATTCTTCGACAAACTACCCAGCACAAACTGGGAGCTGCCGTGTGTGTGTGTGTGTGTGTGTGTGTGTGTGTGTGTGTGTGTGTGTGTCTGTGTGTCTGTGTGTGTCTGTGTGTGTCTGTGTGTGTGTGTGTGTGTGTGTAAACAGCATGCCGGATGGATGACTGGCTTCTTAGCAGAATGCAGAAACCCCCCTGAGGCTGCCGATGAAACTGAGGCTGGAGAAGGGAGGGAGTCCCCTCTGTGATGCGCTGACATCAGCAGCAGAGTAACTTGGTCCAGATCCTCACGATCTTGGACAAATGACAATTTGTCTGGACTTCAGAGTCTCTGGTGGGAACACTGGAAGATTAGCTGAGTCCTTTCTCACGGGGAGTCAGCAGTGGGTGCTCAGTAGATGGTATAGCTAAGAGGGCCCTGGGAATGGCTCGGTGGTAAAGGACTCAGGCTCAGTTCTTAGCACCCAAGTCAGGTGGCCCACAAGCACCTGTAATTTCAGGTCAGTGGAGGCTCAGTGTCAACCTCTGACCTCTGTGAGGTCTGTGTGCCTGCGCACGCACATACCCACACACCTATAATTAAAGACAGTATTTTTTTTATTTATAAAAAGTTCTATAAAATTCAGCTTGTCTGCAGGCTAAGGGACCTTTAGGAAAACTTCCCAAAACTAGGACTTGAAGGCGGGCTGGAGGCAGGTGGACTTTAGAGAGGGAAGACACGGGTGGGGTGAATGGCCAGCGTAAAGGCACGAATTTTCATAATTTTATGAAATCTTGTAGAGCGAGCAGGAGAGCAACCCATGTGCCCCAGGTGTTCCTGGCTCCGAGAAAAAGGGCCGACTCTCTCCTTAGAGAGCCTACATGCCAGCCAGCCCTGACATTTACTTGCTCCATTCCAATGTGGTGCCAAGGATAGTTTAGCGTGACTATTTCAAGGGTAATGTGCTCCAGATGGAGTGAGTGCTAAATGATGCCCCCACGAGTCCCCCACCTCTGCTCTTTCTCCTCCTGCAAGCCAGGGTTTCTCAGCCCCTGCCCTGGTTGACATCTGTTTGACAGACAAGCCATGGATGTCCAGTGGTGCCCCTCGCATCTGCCTTTTGTGATGTATTTGGTGGCAATTCTGTCATCTCAGCTTTTGGGAGGTGAAGGCATAAAGATCAGGAGTTCGAGGGTAACCTGGGCTACATGAGATACTGTCTCAAAGAAAAAGAAAATGGATTTTCAGTCCTTGAAATCCCAAGGTCAGCTGGATGTCGCGGTGCACACCTTCAGTCCCAGCACTCAGAAGACAGAGGCAGTTTGATCTCTGAGTTTGAGGCCAGCCTGGTCTACAGAGTGAGTTCCAAGACAGCCAAGGCTACACAGAGAAACCCTGTCTCAGAAAACAAAAAGATAAAAAGCAAGCAAACAAGGAAGGGAAATCCCAAGATCCATTCCTTGACCTTCTCAAACCTTTGGTATAGGGAGGTTTGACCTGCCCTTCCCCAGCCCCAGGTGGAAGACATGGATGTGTTTACCGGCTTCACCGTCACTGGGTCTGGTATGAGGTTGTTAGCTTAGCAATGCACAAAGCCCTGGGTTCCAAGCCCAGCATGCATAAAACTGAGTGCAATAGTGCATGCCTGTAATCCTGCACCTAAAAAGGGGAGGCAGGAGAATCTGAAGTTCATCATATAGTGAGTTTGAGGCCAGCTTGGGATACACAAGACTCTCTCAAAAACAAGCCAACATCAGCAATAATGGGGAAGTAGCTGGATGGCCTAAGATGGCTTCCTGTCTGGTCCTTTGTGAATATCAGATAAGCATGGACTAGAATCCAATCAAAGAGAATCATGCAAATTGGTATAAGAGAAGTGAACCCGGGTTTCATCTTAGCAACTAATCAGTCAGGTCTTGATTCAAGACAATAATTTCATGCTGAGTGTGGACTGTCCGATGGTGAGATGAGGAATTGGTTGGACAGGACAGCCTGTAACTGGGCTGAGCACCATGGCACTGTTCTGAACATTGCAGTAGCTCCGGGGCCTCCCCGCCCCTCCGTGGAGCAGAGCCTCGGCTGTATGAAGCGTGGAGAAGTCATGAAGATTCTTTACATTCTCAGACTACTTTCTGGGAATCTCGCAAAGCCCCGACTTCTTCTCTGATTACTCTTCTCATGGCTGAGTTCAACAGCATTTTGCAAACCTGGACTTTGAATCTGGGAAAATGCTTTATGACCATTTTTATGACCTCAAAGCAACCCACAGAGGCAACTAACTTCCTTCTCTCTGCCAAAGGGGAAAAACCAAGGGCCTGGTACACTGCCCAGGATCTCCCCGGCAGCTCCTCTTGTGCCCAGCCACAGAAGGGCCAGGGCTGCCTGGGAAGAGGCTGTCAGCAGCCTCGGCCCACATTCTTCAGACCTCCGTGGTCTTCCCCAGGAAGGAGGATGGCCTAGTTAAGAGAACCATATACGGTCAGGGTTGTATGTTTCAATGCAGAGTTCCAGTCCAAACTGATTCTTCTATACTTGAGCCAGCTGACATCCAAAGAGGGAAAGGGATCCACTTAAGGTCACAGACCAACATCCCTGACTTTAGCCCAGTGCAGATTTTGCTCCTACAGGCTCCTACATGGTTGTCTCAGGTGCCTCAGGAGCCAGTTTTCCTTCAGAGAAGCAGAATAGTCTGGTGAGCACATCCAGAGCTTTCCAAGGTCCAAGTAGTGTAAGAAACAGAGCAAGGCTGCCAGAGCCCACTTCCCTCAGTCCCTGAGCAGCGTAGCTACTCACCTGTGTGACCATCCAGACCTTAAATTTTCTCATCTCTGTGGGAAATAATCACGGTCCCTCTTCTCCTGGGATATGTGGAAGATTGTGGAGGGCTCATAGTGGTACCTGTGGCAACATAATTTACTGTTGCTCTAGCTATTGTATGAGCACCAGCTGCTGCTCACTGGCTCTGTGACCCTGAGAAAGTGATCTGATGCCTCTGAGCCTTGGGTGTCCCTTCTGTAGTGATAATTCTGGTTTACTGTGGTAGCTGATCTTGAATACAGAACATGTCTATTTAAAAGATCCAGGCATACTCCTATGTTTCACCCCAACACACGAGGATGCTGTGGAGGAGTCAGTTACACAGCTTTGACCTGGCCCAGTACCACAAGGTTGCTTGGGTCTCTCCTTTTCCAAAAGTAGGACTCAGGGCGTCATCTGCTGACTCCCGCTTCAGCGACTTGATCACTTAAAAAGAATTACGGCTGTGTTTTAAGGCAGTGGGGAGATGACTCGATCAGTAAAATGTTTGCTGTGCAAGCGTGGGGACCAGAGCTGAGTCCTGGCATCCATGAAAAGCCAGGCACTGGGGCTGGAGAGATGGCTCAGCAGTTAAGAGCATTGCCTGCTCTTCCAAAGGTCCTGAGTTCAATTCCCAGCAACCACATGGTGGCTCACAACC
>NW_004949174.1:1432829-1452404 GCF_000317375.1 Microtus ochrogaster | reverse complement strand
GAGGGAGGGAGGGAGGGAGGGAAGGAAGGAAGGAAGGAAGGAAGGAAGGAAGGAAGGAAGGAAGGAAGGCAGGCCAGGCACTGAGGCCTGTGTGTGTAATCTCAGCACAGGCGGTTCCTCCTGGCTCGTGGGCCAGTCTTGCTGAAACAGTGAACTCCAGGTTAAATAGAAGACTATCGAACAATAAGGTGGAGAGTGACAGAGGAAGACACAAGCTATCAACCACAGAGAGACAGACAGACAGAGAGAACGAATACTACCTGCATTTTCAAATTCTTGTCCCAATGGGGCACTTGCTACATAGTCAGCTGTTCTATCCCCTTTACACAATTATCTCATTATCTGCACAACAGCCCTGTGTCTTAAGTATTATTAGTGTCCCCCTTTGATAGATAGGGAACCCAAATCTCAAAAGAAAGCTTACCCAAAGTTACATACTTAGTGAGAAGGAGAACCATAATTCTGAGCTCAGATCACTCCAGCTTAAAAAAATCTCTACCCATAAGCCCTTGTTAGAAAATATGCCTAGCCCCAAATGTAGTCAGGTTTCATATAGCGTGGACATCGTTCACATTAAGAATGCCAAGATACTGTGGCACTTGGTCCCAGGTTAACCATTATCCCTCACCAGCTGCTAGATGACAGGAGGGTGAGCCCTTTCCCTACCCCACCCACCCTGCACATCCCATCTGCTAGGGCCCGTAAGCAGCCAATCTGCAGAGCCCCCTTTTTTAAGGGGTGCAGATGCAAACAGGGCTGTAGGAAGTGGTGCCTCCTGTTCAGAGGAGCCCCTGGTTGCCTAGGGAAGCTCCAGCCCATTGCTATTGGTGAATTCATATGGCAAAAGAGTTGGGGTGCTGTAGATTCCCTCTCCCTCATGAAACAGCTCCCAAGTGAGGACAGCAACAGCTGTCACTTTTCTTAAGAGCTTGGGGTGGGCAAGTTGTTGGCTAGCAGGGAGCATTGTGATCATCCAGACGGCAGGCACCCAGTCTTTCTGGAGAGAGCCTGGCAAGCAGAGAGGGTAGAAGCAGGTGGAGGTATGGGGAAAGTGTAGTGCTTGGGACTGACTCCTCCAAACCTCAGCATTGTCGTCCCTGGCTCCATGTCCTGGGCTTCCCTTGTGCCTCCTCTATATGGAGATGGTCACCTGTCCACATCCAATAAGACAGTAGCAGGGAGGGATGGCAAATATTGAACAGAAGTGCGAATGGGCCGCCCAGCCCTGGGATGCTTCTCCTGCCATCTCTGCTCAGCACAGCACTGGACCTCTAGACGGAAGGACCAGAGGTGCTTGCTCAGCATGCGTGGCAAGGGGGAAGAACATTCAGACACTTAATGGGGACCGCTGTCCCTGCCTGTTTTTCCAAATGCACATGCCTAGGCCAGGTCACAGGCCTCAAAGTGTCTGTGCCAGGGGCACTTTCTAAAGTTTCTTGGCTGTTTCTCATCCCCACAAAACCCCAGAAGTCAGAACTCTTGCTATCAGAATGCGTGAGTCTCAGCAGTTGGTACATGGCCCCTACTCCTATCCACAACAGGGCTTGCCTAGTGTCTTGGCTCTTCAGGCCTGGCTGCCCCCTAGGTTGCAGCAAAGGAGACTTTCAAACTCACTGTAGAACTGTGTTCTAGCTGTCTGGATGTCGTTGGCACATCAGACTTGTGGGGGAGCAGAGCTATGGGCCTATGGGCCTTTGCTGTTCTTTGAGGCAGCTGGAGGCAAAGGCATTCTCTGGAAATTTCCCAACAGTTAGGGAGCCCACTAGGCAGGCTTCGCTGCCTCTCTGGTTTGTGTCTCCCTTCAGAACAGCCCTTCTGCCTTATTTGAGACTTCCGGCTGCATTGATTGATAGGTACTCTTGATATGCCCTATCTGGACACGCCTTCTGGGCTCACTGGAGCATTATGCCTTACCACATTCTTCCTTGGAAGTTACATTTGGTTTGTTCTGAGGAGGTTTTGGATGCTTAACTTTGAAACTGCCGAGTAAGAATTTTGAGAATCGAGGTTGTGAGGCACGGAGGAAGCTGGTGGAAGCCAGGGAGCTCCCCCACGACTCTGTCTGAGTGAGTCTTTTTCTGGAGTACAGCTGGAGTGGGGTCCCTGCATTTTCCTGGGTGCAAGCATTAACTCTGAAGATGCGTGTTATTGTCCGTTTTAGGATTAGGGCTTTTGGGAGTGTATCTAATCAGTTCCTCCTTTTACAGTGACTAAATTTAGAAAAGCCAATCAGATCGGCTGAAATTCCGGCAAAGCTGCACTGTGATGTACTCGCTCAGGAAGCTTTGCTTCAGATCGCCCCAGAGCATTTGCTCCCCTCCAAAGGCTCCCTTCTCTTCCTTCCCTCACTGTCAGCATCTCCAGCCTCTCTGACCTGCATCGCTCCTGTGGCCTGGACTCCCACTTCTCCTGACCTGATCACCTCTCGGGCTGACTTACTGAGAACAGAAATCACATCGTTGTGGGGCTCACTATTTAAGCCTCTCTGTGGCTGCCCTGTAGAAGGAAACCCATCCGATCCCACTCTCTGCTTGTCTCCTGTCATCTTGGCACAACCACTTGGGACTACTTTTCTCTTTGTGTGTGATCTTGGTTCCCTCCCCTCCCACCAGTGGGCCTGATGGGCCTGTTCCCTTTCCTAGAACACTCAGTGCAGGGAACAAGTAAATCCTGAGTGAATGTTCATTGTTTGACGTGGGCACAGCCATGACTGAAGGACCGATGGGAGTGTCAAAACTTTCCTGTCTTCTGAGTATGAATGTTGACAGTGTTTGTGGAAAATGGCCACAATGTATCTTCCCCCTGCTCCAGGGTGTTTGTGCCCTGAAGACTGCTTCCCTGCAGAACCTGCCTCCTTGGTCAGCTGTATGTAGTAACCCCACCTCCTTGTTGATCTGTATCTAATAACCTGCCTCTCAATGCACCCGTAACTACAATATCTCCACCTATCTGTTCAACTGTATGTAATAAACACGCTGAGCTTCCGGGGTGCTGCGACTTCTCCATCGGAGAACCCAGCCGACCTTTTCTGTGTCCCTATGTTTGCAAGTCTTTATTTCCTTGGGGCCCCAGTTAGGTTAATCCCTGGAGCCATGCATGGATTCCGCACCTGCCACACTGTCTTTTCCTGCAGTGCTTCCCCCTCATGGTATCCTGAGAAGTCTCACTGCCATGGCAGCGCCCTCTTCAGGTGTGGTCTCCTCACAGCACACCACACACTGGGGTGGCTTCCCGTGCAAGTGTGTTTGCTTAGTTGCCGTTGAGCCCATCTCGTTTTGGGGACGTGCCTATTGGATTCTTTCAAAAATCTGTAGTACTCAGAACAACATCTGGTCAAAGGATGGGTTCAATAAACATCTATCTACCAAATGAATGAATGAATGAATAGCCTCGGGAAGGGTCCTGTGTTTAGAGTCGTCAGGAGCCTTCCTTCCTACCTGGAATGCTGGGGAAGATGTTATTGCCATAGTGGTTGGATTGCATAGTGGTGCCTTTTAAATATTTGTGTGATCTAGTTTGTGGCTACAGTGCTGATTTTTTTTTAACCTCCTGAGAATTGCTGGAGAAGAACTCAGCTCACTCGCCTGACGAAACAGGCAGGACCCCACCCTGCAGAAATCTGTGGCCTTCTATGCCACTGTTACTGGCAATGGATATAGCAACAATTTCCCCAGAAGATGGTTTCTTTATCAAGTATGTTCTAGAATATCCTTTGTAACAGCTTGCTAAAGCTGACGGTGGCAGGTCTACCAGGGGTTTGGCCAAATTGTGCCCCATGAGCAGAGAATTGCTTTCTTGCCATTGCTGCTGACCTTTGCTTGTTTTAGAACGAGTGTGCACACTCGTGGGATGGCTGGAGAGAGAATGCCAGCTACCTTTTCCCCCTGTAGGTGTTAATCTGTACCCCGTGAGTTCTTGGTTCTTCAGCTTTAACTCTGTGTGTCCTTTCCCACATAACACTCGCTTAAAGAAGTAATTGCAACTCTTCCCCTCCTGTAATTCCATCCTAATTTCCTTCTGTTGCTGTCATAGCAACAGCTTACAGGAGGAAAGGGTTTGCTTGCTTACACTTCCAGGCCGCCATCGGGATGCCGAAGCAGAAACCACAGAGGGATGCTGCTTGCAAGTTTGCACTCTCCCTCCCTCACAAGGGCACGGGTAGCCGACTTTCTCTATAGCCCAGTACCAGCCCCCTTGGGATGGTGCTACTGCACAATTGTCTGGGTCTTCCCGAGTCAGTAATCCTGACGATTCCCCAAAGACAGACGAACCTCATAAAATTACCCAACCGAGATCCTTTCAGGTACTTCGAGGCCGTGTCAAGTTGGCAGTTGATGGAGATTAGGACACACTCCGAGATTCTGTACATTGTAAACTGAATTCAGAGAGGATTTTAAATGGGGCGATCATTAAAGTCAGTGACTTAAACTGAAAGCCATGAGTGTCCTACTTAGTGTCCTGTGAAGTGGGCACCAGGCTAGCTCTGTCCTTGGCTCCGGACAGAGACCAAACATCTTGCCGTGCCCGGGCTTCTGGCATGTCTGACTCTGACTGACCATTTCCCTGTAACCAAATTATTCCCAAGAGGTCACCAAGTGGGACAGTAAATTATTACAAACGAATTGTGAACATTCTCAGAGATATCTCATGCTATTTTGATAAGTCGAATAGATTATTTTAAATTCCCCCAGTAAATCTATTTGTAATGTTTGAGTTAGCTCCTTGTCACCAAGTATAGTCTTTCTTACGTGAGACTGGCCATTTTTGCCTGACCTGTCTACTACATGTATCACTTATTTATTTCTTGGTTTCCTTCACATTGACTACTTAATCTGAATAACTTTATGCAAAGAGGAAACTATCTAACTCATACAAAGGGAGCCTCTGTGGGCATAGTAGCAAATAATCATAAAAATAATTATATAGCTATTAAAATATGATGCGTGGGGCAGAAGAGATGACCCATATCGTTCTTAAAGAGGACTCACGTTCAATTTCCAGTACCCCTGTCAGGCAGTTTATCCCTGCCAGTAACGAGCTCCAGAAGAATCTGGTGCCCCCTTTTGGCCATCTACAGCACTGCATTCATGTGCACATATTCACACACAAACTTGCCCCCACATATCCAAAGTAAAAAATAATGAAATAAATCTTTAGATGCCCACTTGCATACACTCTTATTTAAAGCCCAGTCTCTGGTGACTCGTCACATTTTCTGAGACACAGGTGGCAAAGCTAATCTAATGTTTTATACTGCTGGGGAACAAACTCATGGCCTTCCGAATGCCCAGTGCACACGGTACTGCCAGCTACGTACCCCGCCCACCTCCCGAGCTATCGGTGACCAGGGAGAAAGAAAGAAAGCTAAGGGGAGGCTCCCATAATGCTCAGGATGTTTTAGTAGGGGATCTTAGATGTCAGTAAAAAGGCTGATTTATAGACGGTGACAGTCACCTCTATGACAGGATTGCTTTGTTCTTTGCCATAGGACAGATGCGTGCAGTGATTTCTTTTTCTAGCATAAGACTCTGGAGGTGCTGCAACCCTCCTTGGCTCCTGGGAGAGCTGGGCAATGCTTTCCTCTCTCTGTTCCTCAGACCACAGTGCTGGGGAAAGGCCCCATGAGAAGGTGCCCACTTGGGTTCAGCTGGTTTCAAGGATAGAAATAAATCTGTATTCCCCAATGTCCTCATGTAGTGAGCAGCTCCTAGGAGCAGGGCTGGGCACTGAACTGGAGTGCAACTGAAGAATTCATCAGTTGTGGTTAGTCTGGAAACCAGGAAGGCGGTAACTTTGGCAGAAAGGGACATGATACAGAGAACTGGGCAATCACAAAATCCCAGTGTGAAGAGAATTCAGGCCTTCCTACCGTTACACTTTCCCTTTCAGCACCTCTTGTGTTTTAACCTTGAGACCCAGAATCCAAGCACACCCGGCCTAACTTCTGTTCTTCCAACAAGAAATCTCAATTGGGCACTGGTGGTGCACGCCTTTAATCCCAACACTCGGGAGGCAGAGGCAGGCAGATCTCTGTGAGTTTGAGGTCATCCTGGTTTACAAGAGCTAGTTCCAGGACAGGCTCCAAAGGAAAAGAGAGAGAGAGAGAGAGAGAGAGAGAGAGAGAGAGAGAGAGAGAGAGAGAGAGAGAGAGAGAGAGAAATGGTCTCCATCTCATTCCTGCCTTCCAAAAATACAAGGTGATCTGGGACTTGGTTTTCTGGTTTTTACATAGATAGGAGGGATTGAAAGAAAGCCTGGAGGAGGCCAAAGTGGAGGAGTTTCAACAGACAATAAAACTACTAGGAGATGAGGCAGAGAACCAGGGTGAGTGCAGATCCTATGTGCATGGTATTAGCCAAGTCAAGGAAGGAGAGGGAGGATGGGCTTCACCTGGGCCTGAAAGGGTTTGGTAGGGAAGTTCATGGTGGGGGAAGTCAGAGATGAACTTGCAGTGCTGGCCTGGCTGGCCCGAGGGCTGGAAAAGCCCCAGCTTCCTTAGCTCTCAGCCCCTTTCTAGGCACCATGGCTGCTCTCTTGCTTTACATGCAATTGTGTAGCCTCAGAAAACCTGAGCAACACATGTAAGGTCACCCTAGTATTAGGCATCTGAAACATGATGCTAAACACCAGAAGGGCTGAGCCTGCAGCCTGCATGCCCACCCCCAAAGCAACGCTGCCACTGCATGGGTGGAAGGGAGGCGGGAGGTAAACTGAAGTTACATAGCAGTGATGTCTGCATGCACGGCTAAGAAGTCTGGACTCTGCCTTCCATGATAGAAAGGGTCCCCCGAGGCTGGCGAGCAGGAGAGCGTATGAAGAAATCCTGCAGGCGAGTGTAGCCAGAGGAAGAGGCCAGAGGCAGAGAGCAAGAGGGGGCAAGACCAGTGGGCCCTTGTGCATCCAGTTTCTGCCCTCCCCTTTCCTCAGTGGCTTTTCACAGAGCACACACTCCTCCCTAACAAAGCCTGAATCTGCGGGAGAGTCAGGTTTTCAGTTTGGCCGGTGACGCAGCATCTTCTGAAAAGCGTGTTTCCTTCCCTGCGCGGTTGTTTGAGTCTTTATGATGGTCGAGGGTCAGCTTTCACACCCCACTCATTCCCCTTTTTCTTTTCTATAGGGCTTTATAATGCCTTGATAGTGACATAAGCAATCTGATCTCCACTTCCTCCTTCCCTCCCTTCCACCTGAGTTCCTCCTCCCCCTTCCTTACCTTCTGTCCTCCTATACCTCCTCCTCTGCCACCCTCCTGCTCCCTTCCCCTCCCCCCTCCTTCATGTGCCCCTCTTCCCAAAGCTGATTGCAAGCTCACTGTGTACCTCGAGGCTGGCCTTGAACTTCCTGCCTCAGCCTCAGAGTGCAGAGGTTTACCATTCTAGCTCTGGTCATGGTGGTGAGTGGGAACAGGTCAGACAGGGTGTAAACAGACACTGGGAACTCATGCTTCTGGGGGAAGAGAGCCAGTGCTTAGCCACAGTCTTTGACTTCAGAAATACCTGTTTCAGAACTCTAACCTGCCACTTTGGGGGCAGGGTCCTGTAGAACTTGGGAGCTTAGTGTCTGAGCACCTGTGATCCTTATCAGTGTTTCATAAGCTCGTGAAGTCAGCAGAGCAAAACATCGTGGTGCATATGCATGTTCCAGAAGTTCTAGAACTATCTGTCACCTTCTCTTTCAGCTGGGGACGGACGCAGCTAAAATCAGCTAGCGTAACCTTCCTCCTACTGAGTTAGCCTCCAGGAACTGCATGTTCTGATGCTCTTGGTCCCGACCTCTTCTTGGCATTGGCAACCTTGACAACTGCATTTCTTCCCACACTTGGGATGAGCAAAGCAGGGTCAGCAGTTTCCTGAAGTGAACATAACTCTACAGCGTCACCAGCTGGTGGCTCTTTTAGCAGATACCCTGAACCTGCTAGCTTGGCTTTGCCAAACCAAAGCATCTCCTCTGTAATAGAGAGCTCCCTTCCCAGCACGCAGGGGCCTTGCCTCAAGCCCCTTTGGCCACCCTGATGCCACCTCTTGTGCAGGGCCAGAGGCTTTTGCGAGACTACAGGCATCTGGCTCATCTCATCCAGATAGCTCTTGGAATTTTTATCTTCCCACTGTGGCTTTCCATAAATCTGGGTGGAAACTGTCACCCCCAATCTCCTCTGCTGTGGGAAAATGGCTTCGAAAAGATGTGCAGAGGCAATGGGGCAGGCCTAAGAGTGGTCAACCGGGAAGGACACTCTTCTTGGAAAGGAGCCACCAGCAGGGAGTCCCAAGGCTTTTCACTGGCCAACAGACTCTTTGATTTCACTACAATGGGAGCCCAAGTTGGGACTTGGGGGTTCAGAGGTAACATTTGCCAAACACTGTGCTTGGTTTAGTTATCTCTTACCTCCCCTGACATACCCATTTTAGAGACCCCCCCTCCCAAAAAAAAAGCCCTGAGGTTCCCAGAGAGGAACTCGCTTAAAGCTGCAAGGCAGATGATGGAGAAGCCTTATAAATCTGTTTAACTGACATCAAAGCCTGTGGATTTCCGGGCATGTCTGACTCTGTGTTGTTTAATCTATGGCTTCTTGAAGGCAAAAGTCCTCAAAACCCTAGCTCTGAGTTGCTGGGACTCCCCTAACCGTGCTGTTTTAACCCCTCTAGCACCGTTCAGTCCACTGCACTTGGCAGGGAATGAAAGGATGCTGTGGTCTGCAGGACCTCACTGTGAGGGTTTAAGGAGGGTTGCCATGAAACCACATTAGCAGTTCCTGGAGCCTGGCGCTGTGACAGGTGTGCGCCCATCATCCTCCTTCTCTGGTTGGTTATCAGCATTCTTATGTCTGTGAGAATTCCCAGAAACCCTGTTGGTTTACCTTAGTGACCCCAGGGGACTCCAGGTCACAGGCAGAAGACCGGCAGCATAGGTCATTTGCAGGATTTGGAAAAGTCTTGGAGAGTGTCCATCAGAGGGTATAGGCCTTTGCTGAGTTAGTTCTACAAACACCCCATGTCCCCACTGCCCACACTGGTGAGAAGCCACCTTTCCAGTGAACAGACAGAAACACCCAGTGACTCTTCCCGTGGCCTTTGACTTGCCAGTAGTTGCTCTGTGTGATGAATCTGGCCTGCCCCTGTCCAGGACACCTACCTGGCCAACTGAGGAGAGAGTGCTACCTCAGAGAGATGCTTTTGGAACTCAGAAAGCCTGTCACCTGCCTCTGACAGCTTTTCCCACAGAGCATCTGCAAACTTAACACAGTAAGAGGGCACTGAGTCTAGGGTGAAGTGACCGTGGCTGGAACAACTGGCTTTCTGAAGGCCTTGCCTTCCTTCCCTGGCCTCCTACCAGATTGTATTTGAGTGGACTCTAGTGGCTTTCAGTGGCAGGAACACTTCTACAAGACTAACTTGGTGGAGACAGTTGTTTTCAGCCTCCCTGGTTTCAGCCCAGGGCATCAAAGTCAGATAGGGTGGCCTATTGCGCAGCTTCTTGGAGCAGGGGGAAACCCCTGACATCCTCCAAGGGTGACATCCTCCACTTTGACGGAAGCAGCTTCAGCGTTTCTCCAAAGCCACCCCATGTACCCTCCTCACCAAGCTTCCATTCTCGCGCCAACTAGATGGCAGACAGTTCTTCTGTCAGGGTGCAGCCTCTTATCACTGGCAGTTCCGTGTAGGGAATCTGACCGGGTGTGGGCCGGTCCTGTGGACATTTCACTACTGGGGAGTGAGCCACAATCTCATTGAAGAAGAGGAAGGACCCCTAGCTGGCCTCCGGGAGCTCAGGCAAGGTTGCCCCCTTCAGTGCACATCTACAGGCTCCATTGAGTTCTCAGGTGTCCAGGGGTTGAGAGGCAGGAATGACTCCCATTGTCTCTGACACACCATGTGAATCAATTCTTCCCATTGCTAGGTAGCTGCCCAGAGACCTGCCCCGAAAGTCTGCTCTCAACCAAATTGTTTCACTCTGAGAATGCAGATCTGAAAGCAACTTGTCCTGAAATGTGAGCTTAGCGAAACTGGCTGATAGCTTCACCATGCTGTATCTTTGAAAGAAAGAGGGGAGAGAGAGGGAGTGTGTGTGTGTGTGTGTGTGTGTGTGTGTGTGTGTGCTTTTGTCTCTATGTGATGCATTTGTCTCTGTGTGTATGCATTTGTCTGTGTGTGTATGCATTTGTTTCTGTGTGTATGCATTTGTCTGTGTGTGTATGTATGTGTCTGTGTATGTGAATGTGCATCTGTGTCATAATGTGTGTATACGTCTGCATCATAGTGTGTGTGTGTTTGTGTATCTGTCTGTTTCTGTGTCTATATGTATGTTTTTCTCTGTGTGGGTCTGTATATATGTGTGCATGTGTATGTCTGTCTCCTGGAACCTCTTTGTGATCTCCTTGTGCCATGCTTACATCATGGGCAAGTATAAAACGAAGTGGGAATCTCTTAACACCTGGAACCCCAGTCTGTTCTTAAGCTCCCAGCTTCAGAAAATTTCCCCATAGGAGACAACCTGAGCCAAATGAGCATTAGGGCCTTACCCCAGGACCCAAGTGTGTACTTTAATTAATGTCTGATAATTTTCTTCATGGCTTATTAGGATGGAACATTTCAGAGCACAAAAGAAGACTTTGTTTATAGGGAGGTTTTGTTTTGAACCCCTGAAGTAACCCGATAGTTTATTTTCTGTCTGATCACAATCTCCCCAACTGCTGACAGTTTGCCTTTGAAATGAGTCGGCTTTGATCAGGAATATGGCAGCCAGACAGGTCCATTTTACTGTCTGTGACTTAGCCCAACCAGTTTGGCAACAGTGAGCTGTATCTCAGGGTAGGGAGTGGAGTATGATGGGCACTGAGGCAGCCTGTGACAATGTAGCCTCTCTTGGCTGAAGCCAAAAGGCTGGCGCTTCTCCCCTCTGCTAAGTGGCTCAGCCACGAAGCACCTTTCTTTGCTATGTGGCGATGAGAGCATGGTGCTGTCTCACTTGGCCCCTCCTCTTTGGCTGGGCACACACACACACACACACACACACACACACACACACACACACACATAGAGCTATGCATCAAAAACTACGTCTTAAAGGCCTCCCTCCCTCTTAACTTTTCTCAGGTCCCTCTCCTCCATGGAGACAGGCCATTGCTCCCACCATGCTCCCATGCGCTGGGCTCTTTTTCCTCCAGCAATGCAGATACTTCTCTTTGCTCTCACCAGATTTCATTAAAGCTCCTCTGGGAGGTTACTGCAGCAGGCGGGAGATTGCCAAGGTCAATACTTCCACCATGCTTTCCCTTCTGCTCGTTCTTGGCACCGAAGCATTCCCAGGTGGGCATATTCCGCTGGTGTCATACATCAAAACTATGCAGCAGGTTCACCAGGCATCTGCTGGGCTCAGGCACAGTCTCTGACTGCGGTATGTGTAGTACTGACCTTGGGAGTGTGGCCAGGGACTGAGTCTGCTGGTGAGTGCCAGCTCCCTGTTAGCCGAGAACACCCATCACATAGCAGAGGCTGCTGTGACCCCTGTCTAGGACCAGGGTAGAGGCCAAGAGGAAATTAAACCATGTGAAGCTCTTCATCCTTCCAGGCTCCCATGCTAGTGGGAACAAAGCTTCCTGATGACTTCATGCCTGCAAGGGTCTGGGTCCTCCTGTGTGTTTTAGAAGTCACTTGTGTATCCCGAGTACCAGTGTCCTCACTGTGAAATAGGACAGTGGTCCTTTCCTCACGGGATATCATGACGTTTCCCCAAGGTGGCGCATGTGGTAAACCTAAATAGATCAGAGTTCCAGTGCGTGCTGGGAGTTGCCAGACACATAAGAGGCCACTCCCCCACGAGTGGAGGATAACACGTGGGCGAAGAAGACTCCCACTCTCCTGCTCAGCAGTGGAGAAACTCTTAGTCCAAAAGAGCCAGTTTTACCTGCAGAGCATGAAGGAGCCAAGTGAAAGATAACAGCAGCCTGACTGGGTTGGCATGTGTTTCCTCTGCCTCACCCAATCCGTGGCTTAAAGGATTGGGAAATGGCCAAACCAACGTCGGCCTTGTCTAGAAATGTCTGGCCAGGGTAAAGGGAAGCATGGGGGTGCACTAGGATTAAGGCTGAGGTGGCGGATGTGATGTGGTCCAGTTGGCTTAGTGACTTTTACTAGTCACATCCTAAGTTCAAGTGTGCTTATTGGGTCAGGGTGGGAGGAGCCAGGCTTCTTGCGATTGGGGGATGGTGTGCTCCTTCTATGTCTCTACTGATCTGTAGCCTAATCCGGCTGAAAATTTAAGATATGTACTCATCTAGTTTTGTACAACTTCACCCAAGAAGACACTATGGAAAAAGTACTCATTTTCTTTTGTGGTCTCCCAAACATATGTCTTTTAGACTCTTGGAGTCTTTCACGGGTGCTCAGGAAGCCATCCCTCCTGCCCACTGTGGTGCAATGGTAACCATGGTTTCCGTGCCTCTCTTACAAGACCACATAAAGCTTGGTGAACCGTCAACAGAAGATGGATGGTCTTGTTTCATCCTCTTGAAGTGCAAGGTTTATTTTACCCTGAGAAGGTCCGTTATCGGGGATCAGATCTGCAGGTGGTGTTCAGGAGGCTACTATATAAATCAGAGTGCTATGGTGACCAGGGCAGTCACTTATCAGCTGTACTGAATGACAGATGGCAGAGTGGATAATTTATGCCCCTGACTGGTTTCTTTTTGAGTCATCAAACCCACCCATTCTTCCTTTTGTCCTTCAGTCTGCCCATCCATCCACCCATCCATACATCTATCCATCTATTCATACATCCAGTACTTACTGTTACTTGAGTAGACATTTCCACGAAACTAACAGCAACAGTGACTGTGGTTCTTGCCCTCTGAAACTTTATCAGGTACAATAAAAGTCAAGAAATATAAATGAGTTAATGAAAAGTACAAGACTTTTTTTTTGATGGGGGAAGGGAGTAGTATTTGAATCCAGGACTCTTTGGGAAATCCAGATGACCCCCAATTTATGAGACCTGAGCATTCCAGCAATAGACATTACTGCCAAGGGGCTGGAAGAGGCCATTCTCTCTGAGGAATTGCAGACACCGCTGAGCTAATGAGGAGGGAAGGAGCGGGAGGAGGTCGGGGTACCTGCTAATAGTGCAGGTCTTGAGCAAGTCAGGGGTTGGGACTCGCTTGTGCAGGGGCTCGGAAATGCTCCCATGGCAGATGTGGTCCCCAGGAGTCTTTCTGGGCTTCACTGGAATCCAGATACATATTCAACTGGGTCTTCCCATTTTTGAGGTTCCATTTTAGCCCAGAGTTCGGGAAGCCTTGGTGACGGTCCCCAGGAGTCTTTCTGGGCTTCGCTGGAATCCAGATACATATTCAACTGGGTCTTCCCATTTTTGAGGTTCCATTTTAGCCCAGAGTTGGGGAAGCCTTGGTGACGGCCGGCAGCTGACTCCAGGAAGACAGGCATATGTAGCTCTTCCCACATCGCCTCAGTTTATGGTGCTTTTCACGACCCCCCCCCACTTTCCAGTATTCCCCATTTTCATGCTCCATGCCTCCACGGTCTCAGTCATTCCCTTAAGGCTGACTTTCCAGCCTCACTCTGCATGTGCTAGGAATCTGGGAGTTTGGAGATGGGGGTTCAGCCTCCATGGCCTCTTCTATCTTTGGAATCTGTCCCTTGGCTATAAATAAGGCTGTTGCCTAGTGCCAGTATTGATGGTATTTGCAGCTGTCCTGTGGGAGACGGACTCAGACGAATAACCCATTTTCAAGAGGACATGGCTATTAGGCAACAGCTATTTATGGTTCCTATTGACCAGAGCCAAACCTGAATTGTCACTGTCATTAAAGTTTCATGTGCTGGGAGCCCCCTCGTCTTATCTGGCTGTCTCTTTCCATTTATTTGGATTATCTGCCATGCTTATCTCAGTTCCTCCCTAGGTCTTTCTTGGGTAGCTGTGTAGTCCAGTGGCTTAATTTCACAATTATCTGCCATGCTTATCTCAGTTTCCCCCCTAGGTCTTTCTTGGGTAGCTGTGTAGTCCAGTGCCTTAATTTCACTTAAGGTACCTCCAGTCCTCCTACCGCTGAACTAGGGTGTGCATAGCTCCACCCACACAGGGAAACACTGAGGGTCAAAAGGTTAAACCCTTTGCCCAGAGTCACCCAGTTAAGTGAGAGAGGCAGGAGACAGCCTGAGTTCTGCGGGGAATCAAAGCCTGGGTAATTTCTGTGAAACCGTGCATGTCTGATGTCTGGCCCTGGAATGCCACCTTAGAGGCTTTTATTTATTTATTTTGTCTGATGACAGTTTAGTCACTTGGCATTAATTCATTGATGGAACATGCAAATTTTAACAGTTTGTCCATGCCAAACCCATGTTAGGAGCCACATTGTTCCTTCAGAATTTCTTTTCCATATCCATCTATGGCAATAAATAAAATGCCCGGCCACATTCTTTGTGGCCCTATAGCCCAGCGCATTTTATAGATGACTCTGGGGAACTTTTCAACTACAAAATATTCTTCTTTTGTAAGATGCATTACATCATAAGTGATAATGGTTTTTAGTGGCCTTGACATTGGCAGTCTAAGCAGGAAATAGTCCGGCACCAGTCCCCTCTGTCAACACATCCCTTTCATCTCTGGTACCTGTACTTCCTCAACCTAAAGTGTGCAACATGATTGGCCGTGGGGACAAAGAGAGAGAACCCCTTCATCCCTCCCTTCATTTTGCCTCTAAGAAGGAGGAAGGTGTGTGGTTGAGAACCCAGTGTAAGTAAGACCTTCCTTGCTTCTTCTTTTCTCTTGGACCCATCTCTGAATTTCAGTTCTCTTATTTTAAAAGGGAAGTTTCTTTCTGGGGAGGGAGTAGAGATGTTAGTTCAATATTCTTAGGTGGATTCTGTGTGCTGATGCTTCACAAGTTAAGAAAAACAATACTTAAACCATATGTGGTAGCAAATCTCCACTCTTGGGAGGTTAAGGCTAGAAAATGGAGGGATGGAGGTTAGCCTGGGCTACATGGCACATGCATCTTAGACAACATAATCAGACCTTGTCTAAGAGATGGAAAGAGAAGGTAGAGAAGGTAGGAGAGGGGAAGGAGGGGGGGTGGAAGGGAGCTTAGATCCACTTTGGTGGGGCACTCTTGAACCAGACTGACTCATTCACCCTGTAACAATGTTTTTGTTTGTTTGTTTAATATTAAGAAATACCCGTGGGGTTGGGACTATAGTTTAGTTAGTAGAGTGCTTGCCTAGCATTTGTGAAGATCTGAGTTAGATTCCCAGTACCACCTAACCATCTGTGCTGGTGCACATCTTTAATCCCAGCACTCTGGAAATAAAAACAGGAGAAGCAGGGTCATCCTTGGCTATATAGTGAATTTGAGACCATCCAGGGTTACATGAGATCCTGTTTGGAAATAAGAATAAGAAAATAGAAAGAAATAAAACACCAGGGCTGGGCAATAGCTCAGCTGGTAACAGCACCCACATAAAAAGCTGGGTCAGCAGTGACATGTTCACTTCTAATTCTAGGTCTGGGGAGATGGATATAGTAGGATCCCCGGAGCAAGTGACTTGGGTGCCACTGAAATGAGCCTCTTTTTTTTCTTTCAGAGATAATTATCCAGTATCTACATGCAGAAGGGGGTTGGTAACTAACACCTCCCGTCCACATCCTCTAGGGAACAGTTGGGTCATCTAAACCTTACCCATTATGCCACTTTTCCACTTGGGCCCAGGCATCTGATGCACAAGGAGAAGGAGAATGAAGACCAGGAAGTCCCATGGGTAGTGCGGGGATGGCACACAAGCCCACAGGCTGTGCCTGCTGTGGGATGAAGGCTCCAGCAGCAACCTGATGACTCTTCATTCCTGGATTTGTGGTCAGAACCTACAGAGGGAAGGTGGGAGCACTAAACCTTCTCCCTCTGTCTCCATGGGGACCACAGAGAGGGAAAGGTGTGTCCTTGGATTATGCTCACTAGAGCTGCTCTCTCAGAAGCCAGCTCTTTCTCCTGATGTATCCCAGTTCACATTCTCTCTCTCTAAGGAGATACTTTCCTCCTATCCCATTCTGAGAGCATTGGCCAATTACATCCTGTCAGAGGATCCTGGCCGTATCCCTGAAGCCATCAGCCACGCTACTCTCTCTCCTTCCAGATGTTCGCCACAGGAATCAACCCCTAGACACGGCATCTCTGAGTACAAGGACATTCCTCTCAGCTCAGTGACCCCCTAGTTTGAGTGTGTGGGCAGAGGCTATGAGAGCAACCCCGTGTTCTGCTGTGATAAGGCCCTCTCCACACTCGTACCTCCTTCTATGCCTGTCTTCCACTTGTGGGGACAGGAGAACGCTGTGGAATTCTCCCTCCTGTGTTTCTGGAATGCTGAAGTCTGCCCCTTTGTCCCACACTTCGATCAGTTGTCTAGGTGCTTCAAGTTTAAGCCAACACTTAGACATACCCACTCTGGGACGCTGAGCTTTTTTCATAGTGGCTGATGGTTGCCAAGCTAGCCAGTATGGTACTGGCATAGAATAGAGACCTTTGACTTTGACCTCAGAGTCCCTGTGAGCCAGACAAGACCAGTCACAGAAACCAACTCTAAGATCAGGAGGGCTAAACATGGCAAGTGCATACACCTGGCCTAGTGGGTGGCATCTAGGAAGTGCTCCACAGTTCCCATCATGCAGTTTAGCTCTGCTAAAAGTCTAGCCGTCTTAGCTACCCTCCTGAAGACTCCATTCACCGGTGAAGGGCCAGCTGGAGAGGGGTGGCACCACCATCCCATGTGTCTCCCTCCCCTGGCTGAGCAGCTCCCGTGTCTGGAAGTCGCCAGGGAGATGGTCCCATTGAGAACTAGAACAAAAGCAGAGTGGTAAGGGCTAACTGAATTAAGCGAGTTTCCAGGCAGTGGAAAATGCCGTTCAGTTTGCATCCATGAAGCAGATGGCCCACACAGGGTGATTTCATTAGTTTTATCACGTCGGAGGAAATTAATTTGTCACTTTATTATCTTTTCTTTTGTTTATAGAAAAGAAAAGAGATGTGATTTTTGTTATCTTTGGCAAAAGCAATTTGTAGAAAGAGCCCCCACCTTAATGGGAAACAAAGCTACGGCAGGAATTTAAAAAATAATTGTCTTCTAATTGCCTGTTAAGAATCAGCAGAGCCCAGAGAACGAAGTGCTGCCTCCTATTGCTGGCAAAATTGGCTTCTGTTTCCTCCTTCCATATAAAAGATGTGTGTATGTATCCTTTATATCTATATGTATATGTTGATATAGCCTTTATATGGCTTGAGAAGGGGACCTTTGTATGGGGGAATCTTTTAAGTCTTTAGATAACGGGCTGTTGGAAAGTTCACTCATTTCTGTGACTGCAGCCCAGGCGTCCTTAGGTCCTAATGTCTGGCAGTACACATTTTTCATTGCAATGTCTTGCGCTGAGTTTTGGCCTGGTCAGTGTGAGGGAATTCTGGGCATCTTGATTTCTGTCTTTTAAAGGTGAGAAAGAACTGAGTGTGGATTCTTGCCTTCAAAACAAATGAGATCTTTTGAATCTCAGGTTCGGGGTTGTTAACTGGGGAGATTCCCCATACTTATTCTCTGGGCACAAATAGTTCTTTCATGGCCCCTTTGAATGGATCAAAGTAAAACCTGCAGTTCTGAATGGCTTTTGTGTGTGTGTGTGTGTATGTGTGAGTTCCTTTTATCTTACTGAACAACTACTAATGAGCATTCTGGGAAATTCACCCCCCTGTGGGCGGGGTCTCTAGTACATAATGACCAGAGTGTGTAAACCTGTATACATAGACTCACGCACATTGTGTGTTCGTGTGTTTACTAACGTGAGGATTTTCTAAAACCCTGTGATCTCAAATCAAACACCCAGCCAGCACCGTGCCTTGAAATACCTAAAGCCCTTTGCTGATCTTGCTAGAGAAGAACTGAATTTCAACCCTGACTGTACATTATAGCCAATATGGAGCTTTGAAGTTTTTTTTTTTTAAATAACCTTTTTGTTGTTGGTTTGGTTTGCTTGTTTGTTTGCAACAGAGGGAGTCTTGCTATGTAGCTCAGATCTCAACGTTTAGTAGTAGCCCTGCAGAGTTCTGGGAACACAGGCGTGCACCACTGCAGCTGGCTGCGTTTCAGCTTAGAATAGATTTAGCCTCTTCGTTGCTATTCTACTGTTGTTGTCGTTGTTATGATTTTGAGACGTAGGATCACTGTGCAGCCCCGACTACCTTGAACTTTGCAAGCCAGACTGGACTTCCAATTTGTGTCAGCTGCCCTTGAGTGCTGAAATTTAAGGCCTGGATCATCAGGTAGAGCTACGTTAACTTTTAATTTACGGTTAGATTTTGAGAGCTGGAGAGATGGCTTGGCCTGTTATGGATGTATACAGCTCTTATGGAGGATGTGCTTTTGGCTCCCAGTATTCTTACCAGGTAGCCCACAGTTACCTCTAACTCCAGCTTCACAGGATCTGACGCCTCTTCTGGCCTCCACAGGCAATGTACACACCCCCACCTGCACCCCCATAGTTAAAAATGATTTAAAAATAATAGATTCAGCTTTATAGAAAGGTTGTGAATATGGAACAGAAAACATGTTGTAGACCTTACAAGTTAATAGTATATATATTTTTAAAAGATTTATTTATTTATTTAATGTATGTAAGTGATCTATCTGCATGTATAACTTTATGCCAGAAGCAGGCATTAGATCCCACTATAGATGGTCACCAGCCACCATGTGGTTGATGGAATTGAACTCAGGACCTCTGGAAGAACAGTCAGTGTTCTTAACCTCTGAGCCATTTCTCCAGACCAAGTTAATAGTATATAACACTTTTCTTTTTCTTTCAGATTTTCTTGTTTCTAATCCATTGCCCTTTGTCTACTCAGGGCTCTCTCCTGGGATACCATGTTAAATTTAATTTAATAGCTAGGTGTTCTTAAACACTTTTGGGCCTTTACAATTTCTTAGACTTGTTTTTTTTTTTTTCTTTTTTTCTTTTTGGATAACCTTGATAGTTTCCAAGAATATTATGGTATCTCTTTTTTAGCTTAATTTGGTTGCTTTTTAGGTAGGGTCTCATAGCCCAGACTGGCTTTGACTCCTGATTCTCTTGCTTTCACCTCTGGATGACTGCTGGGACTGGGCTTCGCCACCTCACCTCACCGCACCACACCACACCGTGCCACACCTCACCGCACCACACTGCACCGCACCGTGCCACATTACACCTCACTACACCTCACCGCGCCACACCACACCACACCGCACCGCGCCACACCTCATCGCACCACACCACACCTCACCAAACCACACTACACCGCACCTCACCTCACCGCAACGCACCGCACCACACCGTGCCACACCACACCACACCACACTGCATCGCACCGCACCACACCACACCACACCTCACCTCACTGTACCACCTTATAATACCTCACCGCACCGCACCACACCACACCACACCTCACCTCACTGTACCTTAACCTTATAATACACCGCACCACACCGCATCGCACTGAACCACCCTATACTACACTGCACCGCACCACACCGCACCGCACCACACCACACC
>NW_004949174.1:1431704-1432296 GCF_000317375.1 Microtus ochrogaster | reverse complement strand
AAAAAAAAAAAAAAAAGAATTATTTATTTATTAAGTACACAGTGATCAGCCTCCATGTATGCCTGCAGGCCAGAGAGGACACCAGATCTTATTACAGATGGTTGTGAGCCACCATGTGGTTGCTAAGAATTGAACTCAGGACCTCCAGAAGAGCAGTCGGTGCTCTTAACCTCTGAGCCATCTCTCCAGCCCTTGATATTTCTCAGAGAAGGTTCTCTTTGTCTTTTTTCCCATGGCATCCTCTGTGTGGCCCACATTCATCCTTGACAAAGAATGCTGATTTCCACGAATTTGAAAGTCTTCTTACATGAGGTGTTTTCCTGTTCCCATTTGTTATCAGTCTGAACCCTTGCCTCTTCATTTCTCACTGCCCTTTATAAGCAAATGCTGCTTTCTTCTAGAAGGTGTGCTGATCCAGGCTGACTCTAACCATTAGGAACTTGTTCATCTGGCTTCTGACCCTTTTGGCATGACATGGCCCTTTGCTGTGTTTTGGGGTGGAGATACAGTGTTACCTTTGGGGTTAGAACAAACCCCAGCCTTTTATGGAAACACCTCCTTGTCCCAGTGCATGAAATCAGCCATCTTTATA
>NW_004949174.1:1401619-1431604 GCF_000317375.1 Microtus ochrogaster | reverse complement strand
CTCTCTCTCTCTCTCTCTCTCTCTCTCTCTCTCTCTCTCTCTCTCTCTTTCTGTCTCTCTCTCCATGGTGTTAGAATCAAAGTCTGGTGCTAAGATAGATACACACTGCTACTGGATGGCATTGTGCTTAGATCCCTTGAAGTGACAGACAAGGATATTTGGGTGTATTTGTGTATTTGTGTATGTGTTTCTATTTCCCTGTGTAAAGACACATCTATAAATATCTGTATTAAATAAACATTACTTAGAGTTGTATACTATGTAGCCCTTACTAGCGAACTCTACTACAGTTTAGTTTAGAAGTTTTTACGGTCTCCAGCTCTAAGCCACTGCCTCACAGGCTCTCCCAGCTTCTATCACTGTGTGCGGGTAGCTTTCCACTCTGTGATGATAACGTCCTGTTAGGATTATCAGTACCTCTGAATTTGATGGAAACAACCCCCCTGGGGCCTGGGAGTCTGAATTTTAGAAAGTTCTAGACAGGCCCATGTCTCCCAACACAGGCTCTGGTGGCTCTAAATACTTCACATTTATCATCTTCGTCACAATTGACCTTGAACATCTTTCTATAATTTCCATGTTTGACCTCTTTGTTTAATATCTGTCACTCCCTCAAAACAACAAGCCTCATGTCCCTTTTGTATATCTTTCTGTCCCCAGTGAAGGTGCAAAGTAAGCATCTAATAAATAAATATTTGTTGAATGAGTAGGTAGACACACCGCAATAAGGAGGAAGAACAGAAAAAAAATACATGATATTTCTAATTCTTCCTACACACCATTTTTTTTAATTGTTTGCAAAATGTCATTCATCCTGACACTTTGTGTCTTAGGGGTTCCTCTGTAGGAAGTTCCTCTCTTGCTGTTCTTTACCATGGGGTGGAGCCATGCCAGTGACTGTGGTGGAGGCCAGGGGCCAGAGGTGGTAGCACCCATTTAAAGTGTCACTCAGGTCTCATTAGGAAATGGGCTCCAATTTGGTCTGCTGAGGGCCGGTGTTTGCTCTGTCTTTCTGATCACAATGAAGGCGATGCTGATTTACAAGTCACTGGGTTGCGGCAGTAAAGATTGCTTCCTGAGTGGGAAAGATTAATTAAATAATTATCCCAGCTGCCACACACTAATGCCCGTCTCATTGGGTTTCAGAACGAGGAAGCAGAAGGCCAGCACATTTAGCCTTTTACAGGGAATCTAATTGACAACTTTGAGATGCCAAGTTTTATTAGATTGGGAATAGTCAGTGTTAGCTGCTGGCAGCTTCTGATTGCTAAAGAGAGCTTTCCTCCAGCCACCTGGAATTCTAAATGATGTCATTCTCTGCCTTTTTGGGTGTGTGTGTTTATGCTGACGTTTTAAGGATACTTAAATCATTTTCATGATTATTATCGTTTGGTGATTTTTATCTGGGCTCCTGAGGACTGGGGCTCCCAGCCCGGCAGACAGGCAAGAAAATGCATTGAATTCCCAGTTTGTGCTAGGTCCTGGGCTAGTGGCCAGGGATTGCAGAGTTGTGTTGTCTGTGGAATTCTCCATCTAGAATGCTCTTCTCCCAGCTTAGCTCTTCCCATACATAAGTGCATAAGAACCACCTGTCTGTACCCAGGCCCCCTCCTCCAACCCGGCTGGAGAGTTCTTGATTCAGCAGGCTGCCATGGCACACTGCTCTACTGCTCCAGAAAACCACTGCCCATGGTTGTCTTGGCATGGTTGTCCCCTTCCTGTTAATCAAATGTCATTTCCATAGAAATGTCACCTACATGGAGAGGCTATCCTCCCTACTCCCCTGTTTTCAAATTTTAATTTTTTTGAAGATTTTTATTTATTTATTATGTATATAGAAAGTCTGCCTCCATGTATGCCTGCAGGCCAGAGGGTGCCAGATCTCATTACAGATGGTTGTGAGCCACCATGTGGTTGCTGGGAATTGAACTCAGGTCCTCTGGAAGAACAGTCAGTGCTCTTAACTGCTGAGCCATCTCTCCAGCCCCTCAAATTTTAATTTTATATGTATGGATATTTTACCTGCATGTATGTCTGTCTACCACTTGTTTGTCTGGTACCTAGAAAAGAACATCAGGTCCCCTAGGATCGAAATCACAAGTGGTTGTGAGCTGCAATGTGGTTCTGGGAATCAAGTCTGGAGCTACTGGAAGAGCAGCAAGTGCTCTTAATCACTGAGCCATCTCTCAGCCTTCTGTTTCTCTGTTGTTGGTGGTGGTGGGTTTTTTTTTTACATTTATTTTATTTTATTGTGTGTATGTGTTTGTAAACCTCCATGGGTTTACATGTACCATATTCATGAATGTATCTGCGGAGGCCAGAAGGCCTGGTGTAGGTGCTAAGACGCAAACCCAGGTCTTCCGCAAGAGCAATATTTGTTCTTAACCTCTGAGCTGTCTCTTCAGCCCCTGGGTGTGTCTTAACACATCAGCCCGCCTCTCTCTATTGAATTTCCTTCACAGCACAGATTCTCCAATCCCAGTTCGTGTATTTATTCATTACCATTTTATTACTCTTGGACCAATAGCACCTTGGGAAAGTGCTTTCTTATTCTCACCCTCTAATACAAGAGTACCTGAGTCTATGTAGGAGGGGCCTAAAGATGTCCTGGAGAGTATGGGGGTGGGGGCTTAGGCAGGCAAAGACTGCACTGTACCCTACTTAGTATAGGTTCTGGACACGGCCTCCATGCCCGTCTTAAACATCACAAGTTAGAGGTTTTGTCTCCAAGATACTTGTTTGTAGGTCACAAGAGGCCACTCTAGATTGGTGTGATTTTTCCATGTTCTCGCTTACATTGAGACAAGGCCGTTTTGAGGAGACCAGCATCCTATAAAACAGACTAGGTCGGTTAACTGCCATGCCCCTGTCTCAGAGTTTGACAGGTTGTGAGAGCTGAGAATACGTGCTTCTGTTCACTCTCCTCCTGGAGTCTGCTTTTGTCCATTGCTTAAACCCGTGGGGCTAGCAACCACGCTAAGGCGCCCATAGCTTTGTCAAAATCTCCAAAAGTTGGACCAGTTCTTTGCAGGATTGAAGTGTGCAGCTGCTTCTCCCTGAGGGCAGTGGAAAACAAGGAAATGAAGGGCAAGAAACAGGGTGTTAGGCAAAAGACGAGAGACATGGGGACACCCTGTGATCTGGGAGAGCTTGGAAACCTCCAATGCAGAAGCTGGAAGTCTGTAGACTTTGGTGAAGTTTGCTCGGCCTGAGCTTTCACGGTCATCTTTGCCAAGGACGACCCGAGGAGGTGGGACTCCTCAGGTTTGTTTGCTTGGTGCAGCGAAAGAAACTGTGATGTATTTCCCCTGAATGTGTCAAGAAAATGTAAGCACAGAGAGCTGGATTATTTTAGAGGGTGAAGAGAATCTGGCGGGGGTGATGGAGGTGCAGGAATCTCTGCAGCAAGGAGCCAGGGCAGGGGGCCAGGAGGCCGCCCCATGGGTTGGGGTAACATAAGCTGCGGCTGTTTAGGAGGTGGCCCGTGTAAGGAAATCTGACCACAGCTAAAATTAACCTCTGAGGCTTCGCACGCCTCCACACTGCTTTGAACTGAACTCCCCTAGAGAGGGCACCGATTGCTGACTACTGAGGATCCTACTACTGCCTGCCATAGGGGGCCAGTTATGCCTATAAGTATCAACGTTTGGGTCCCTGCCCGGGACCAAAGTCGGGACTCCTGTGACCATTATAAAGTGGTGAGCAAGGGAGGGACGCTGGCAGAGTCCCTGGGGAGAGCTGGTAAAGCTTGTTTGAGTTGGGCTTTTGTTTAGAGATGGTTCCTATTTATCGTCCCTCCTGTGTGAGGCTGGGAGTTCTCTGAGGTCTCTCTCTTCTACCCTCTCCCTGTTGCTTTCCGTGCCATGTGTCCTGGTGGCAGGAAGGCTAGGTGTGTGTTTTTAGAGCAGATGGAGAAGGGTCTGTCTGAAAATTATTGGTGGTCAGGGGCCACCGGAGACCAGATGAACAGGGTCACCATGGCAGCAGGAGTGGCTATTTCCATCTGGCTTCTTAATGGGGCCTCGGCAGGTGCGAAGGGGAGAAAGATGGGCTTTGTGTCAAGGTTTGGAAGTGTCAGGGGGTAGTCCAGAGGGCTTCCGTTGTGGGTTTGAAGGGGAGCTGGAAGGAGTTCTTACATCTTCAGACACTGGCAATTCTCCACTCCCTCTCCCCGACCCCCGGTTTCTCTGTGTAACCCTGGCTGTCCTGGACCTCACTCTGTAGACTAGGCTGGCCTTGAACTCATATCCTCCTGGCTCTGTCTCTTGAGTGCTGGGATTAAAGGCCTGCACCACACCTGCTCAGCTGTGACCCTGGCATATTTCATATTTCACAGCCTCTTCTGCCCCTGGTCAGGACAACCTAGCTTTCCACTTGTCTCTGTGTATTCCCAAAGCAAAGAGGCAAGATGCACTTCTTCTCCAGTATCTCCTTAGCATTCAGATGACTTGTGCCATGCAGGGCTGACAGCAGTCTTGGATGTGGGCAGCATGGCAGTATGATCTAGCAACCAGAGGGGTCACTTTGATAGAGTCTGAGAGAGTGGTCAGAGGCTATCGCCTCATGTCTGGGAGCTCCTCCTTAGCTTATTCTTTAGAAATGACATAGTGTGCCCTTCCCCAAGCTTCCCTACCCTCTCTGCAGCAAGCCTTAAGCCCAACTTCTTGGGACAGCATTAGCATCTGAAGGTGGCAAGCCTTGTTTGGGGGAGGAGTGGCATTCCAGTGTGCTCAGCAATTGCTGTGTATAACTGGCCTTACCACGGCACGCTGTCAAATGTTTAACCCCTACAGCATCTGCCTAGTGAGCAGACACTGTGTTGCAGGAATATGAGTGATGCAAGGGAAGACCCCCTGTGTAAACATATCTCTGACACAGGTTTGGGACCACCCTGCTGTGCTGAGGCCCTGACACTCTGCTCAATGAAAATCTCCACGGAGTCAGCATCTCCTGCTTTTGTGTGTTCCAGGGACTGAACTCCTGCCACAAGCACAGCAAGTGCCTTTACTGGTTAAGGCATCTTGCCAACCTTTTCCATCTTCTTGTTCCATCCTCCTGATGTGCTGACTCATCAAAGCAACAAGGTTGCCAGGGAGCTGGGACCGCGTTCCCTTGACTTTAGGTATCTAACATTATGTAGGCACAGCAGTAAACGTTGTCTTGGAGTTATCTTACTTAACTCCTGAGCTCCAGACTCATGCCCTGTGGAATGAATTTCTTTTGAGGTAGGGTGTTAAAAATAGACTTCACAAAGAGGAGACTATTAATGTGTTTTGAGCCTTGACAAACACAACCAGTGTGCATGGGTGGGGATTTCCATCCCCTGCTGAGCCTGGATAGGCAGGGGAGTCAGTTTCCCCATTTCCTAGATACCACATACTTCCAGAAGTTTCCTCTAGAAAGTTCTTTCCATCTTGGCTGTCAGGATGAGCCAAGCTGACTCCTGTTAATTCCCTTGTGACGTGATGGTGTATGGACCAAACTAGAAGACTTGGCCTGTGGTGCTGATGTTGATTGTGCTGACTCCAGTGGCCTTATCTATTCCATGGGACACACACAGGCTCCCTCTCTGTCTTCCAACATGGCTAGGGGTAGACTGTGTGAGTCCTGTAGATGGGAGGTAGACACAGCTCTGTTGCGAGGACTCTATTATTCCTGAGATGACGCCATAGGGGCTGCCTTCCAGGACTCTAGAATAAATAGTAAGCTGTGTAAACCTCCCTTTTGTATCCAGGGCCACACTGTCCACTGGGTAGGGGACAGCTCTTCTTCCTGGTAAAAGCCCATTGCGAAAATACAAAACATAGCAACCTGGTGTCCCTTCCCCCCCAGACCTAGGAGCTCTGACATCCGGACTGGAGAATGGCCCAGGGCACAAGTCTCTTAGCTGTGGAGTTGCTGGGAAAGGAATGAGGCTCCCATGTGGAAAAGGAGAGTGCGATGTGTTCCTAGGGTAGTGCAGGGCCAGCCACTGCTGGGAACTGTCTGCAGTCCAAAGGGTTTTGCTTGTTTCCTTGTTTTAATTTATATAGTTTCATTTTATGAACATTGGTGTTTTATGAACATTGCCATGTTTGTTGAATGCCCTGGAACGGGAATTCCAGTCAGTTGTGAGCTGCCATGTGGATGCTGGGAATTGAACCCAGGTCCTCTGGAAGAGCAGTCAGTGCTCTTAACCACCAGGCCCAGAGTTTTTAAAATTACTTCCACACAACTTTCCCACCCACAACACGGAAGTGTGACTCTCAGGCAGGTGCTGGTTCTCGCTGACGGCAACATGTGGTACTCAGACCCCTTAGGACAGCGTCAGACCTTCTGGAGTCTGGGAGTACCTTCCTGAGAGGTGTCCTGGTCCTTTACCACCCTCCTGCCAGCGGCCATGCTTGGCTGTTGACTTCCAGTGCTGTTGACCTGAGCCCCAGAGGAGGAGGAGTTGGAAGGGTGTGTGTGTGACTGGCCTGCCCTGGGTGTATGAAGAATCTGAAGCCAGGACTTGACTCTGGGTTTCAGGTCACACTCCACATGTAGAGTTCCCTGCATGTCACTCACACATGCTTGAGAGTTCGTGAACTTTAGAATAACTTCATCATGCCACGCCAGCTCTCCTAACCAAGTGCTTTGGGCTTAAAACATCTGTACCTGAGCATATCAAAGTCAGTGGTTCATGAATTGCTGTTAATGGGCGATACAGCCCTCGGGTAAAATGATCTGAATTTGTGTGCGTATGCACATATATAAATATAATGCACATGCACGCATATCATATTTCTGGGCTATAAGCAATCTAGCTTCCACTTTTTTTTCTGGGTGAAACCTGTGCCCCAGCGCCTCTCTGGACTCACTTTACCTGCAGCAGTCTGGGTGCATCAATCCTTCCTTAAACCACCAACTTCCACTCAGGGTTTTTGGGTGGAAACATGCTTTAGGCTGGCTGTCGGAAATTTTAATCAGCCCTATACACCTGCCTGGTGTCTGTGTGGCCCTTAAAAAAAGTCATGGGTCTGGAGAAATGGCTGCTCTTCCGGAGGACCTGGGTTTGATTCCCCAGGACCCACATGGCGGCTCACAACCCCCTGTAACTTCAGTTCTAGGGGATCCGACTCACTTTCCTGGCTTCCACACCAAGCACATACATAGTCATGAACACACATTCAAACAGAACACCCCTACACATGAGATAATAAAAAAAATATCAGCTTAAGAAAATTGAACAACAACAACAACAACAACAAAACTCCTTTTACAAGACAAAAACCGCTCCTGGCAGGCTCTCCAGAGGCATCCTCCCTCACACCCACCCTCCCTGTGCTAAATTCCAGGTGGAGCTGGAAATGCAAATGCTAGCTGGGGAGAGAACTCCCGTGCCTCTTCAGACTTCTCAGCCCTGATGGGAAGGAACAAGGGTTAGGTGAGGTTTGGTTACCGAAGGCAAGAAGGGACAGAGCAAAGGCCAATGGAGGGGATAAGGTGCACCTGAGCATTCTCCTTGGCGTGCCTCAGGGGCGGTAGTCAGTGCAGGAGTCGGGGAGCGCAAAGGAGGCCAGTGCCGAGGCTGAGACTTGAGAAGCATTGGCCAGGAGGGATTTCTCCCTTCTCCAGGCACAGTGGAGCTACAGAGGGCAGTTACAAGCTCACCGTGCACCCAGTGGATCCCAGGACCGGAACCAGGAATAACCTGACCACGGCTTTGACTTGTTCTTTCTGTGCTTTATGCACTGAGAAACAGAACTTGGCAACCTCTCTTGTTATTCCTGAATCCTCTGCTTACCCTAGAAAACCGGGGAAGATACACAGGTTCTATGAAAGATTGTCCAGGAAAGAGTAGGTTGGGAAGAACCTGACTGGTGGGGTACCCTCCATTTTGCCCCAATCACACAGCATCCCCTTTCGGCTAGCAGTCCCAAGCCCCGCCTCCCTCCCAGAATTCTCATGCGAAGCCTTTCCTTAGTTTCCTCTCCCTTGTATTTGCATATTCATACTCTTCATCTACAAAACAAATCTCCCTCTTGGGGTGGGAGGAGGGAAAACAATAACTCACCCCTTTTCCGCCCCTCCTGTGTTCGGTCACTCCACCGCCGCCCACACTTGGCTTTCAAGGAAGATGCCTTGTGGGCAGCCCTTGCCGGGCCCCCTCAGGGTGAATCCTCCCACTCAGCCAGGAGAGCAGCACCTGCTGCTGACCCCAGGAGCTTCAAAAACAGTAAGTCTTGTGAAATACTGGGCTCTGAGTTTTCATTACCACCTTAAAATGTAATTTAATTGTAAACGTTCATGATTTTAGCATAATGTCTAAGTGAGCCGGTTTCCGAAGGTCTCAGAAAATTTTACCTTTCTCCGTCACTGCTCTTTTTTTAACTGTGCTCTTGACATGCGTGATCAGGTGGGTCCTGGAAAGTGCCTCTCAGCAAAGTGCCTTCCGGGCATTTCTTCCGTGACTGCCTGGCTTAACGCGCATGAAATAACTTGTTTTGAGGGACTTTGAGATTTAGCAAATGAGGGGCAACAAAGTCTTCTACCTCACCCGTGCATCCCAACCCCCCCCCCACTTCCACTGAAGTCTTTTCCCACACTCTGATAGAGCTGAACATTCCCCAGTGTTCCTCCCGCACCGTCTCTGCACGTCTATCTCTAGCTCACGGCCCCCTCCCCAGTAAGTCACTCTGGGGCTAGGATTGCCTGTGGAGTCCATGGTGCCCTGATATTTGAGATGCAGATTTGCTTTTTACTCTGGCTAGACTCCTAACTGCTGGCCACGTGGATGAAGTAAAAAATTCTGTCAGGTGTTAAGAGGGCTGCTGCTGGCTTTCCAGCCAAGATGTGAGCAGGATTAGAGTATGCATTTGCAGGAATGGGGGCTAGAGAAGACTCCCCCAGTAGAAGAACACCCCTACCCCCCACTGCAGGCCTTTGTCCACTGGGAACACCTGCTGAGGGACACGTGTAAGGGAACCCTCGACATTTATGGGCTGGAGGATGGCAATCAAGAAGAGGAACTAGAAGTTAAAGGTCCAAGTTCTGTTAGGCACCTTACACATGATGAAGCATCCCTTGGCATGTGTAATTTAAGACTATTATCCCACTATACAGATGGGGAAACTGAGATTCATGGAGACGTGATTTACCTAAGGTCACAAAGCATCAGTATCAAGCGTTTCAGTTTAAAAAGTATGTTACAACTTAAACTGAAGGGATAGAGGGATGGCTCAGCGGTTAAGAGTGCTTGCAAGGGACCCAGGCTTAGTGTCCAGAATCCACATGGCGGCTCATAACCATGTTCCAGGCATCTAATGCATTTTTCTGGTGTGCATACAGATGTGCAGATAAAACGTTTTTGCACATAAAATAAATTGATCTAATTTTTTTTTCAAAATAAATAAAATGCTGCTTCCTGGGAAGGAGCTGACCTGAGATAACCCTTCAGAATTACTTCAAAATGGGGCCCTAAAACAGGATAGCAGGCCTTTAGATCCTAGGAGCAGCTTCACTGGGAAAGATGTATAACATGACAGGGGCCCTGAAGGAAGGAATTAACTAACTCTTCAGTCCCTGGGGTATCAGGAGAGACAACAGCATCATGACCATAGGCAGCCGTAATGTGACCTTATAGGGGCAAGAGAGCCTCTCCTTCAAATTCATAGAGCAAAGGGGGAGTCTGCTGTTAACAGATTGGGGGGGGGGCTTTATACCACGTGATCTACCTTGGCCTGGGCTAGGTGCCAATGAGGCAGATATTAGGTAGAACCATAAATTACTTTGCAACTAAAAGGAGGAGGGCCTGCAAGGCCATGATATAGCAGGCATGCTTTCTTTTTAAAATTTTTCAAAAACTTTATTTTATGTGTATAGATGTTTTATCTGCATGCATGTATGTGCACCGAGAGCCCATGCAGTCCGGAAGAAGGTGCTGGGTCCCCTGGAACTGGAGTTAAGGGTGGTTGTGAGCTGACATGTGGGTGCTGGGAACCAAACCTGGGTCCTTTGCAAGAACAACAAATGCTCTTAACCACTGAGTCATCTCTTTAGGAAAATGGGCTGAGCCTAGCAGTGGTGGCCTGGTGGGCTTGGGGTTTATATCTCCTGTCCCTGTTGGCCTCTCTTCCAGGTACTTTCAAGGAAAGGGGCGTATTCTTCTAGGAAGACCATGGTACCTAGAATTCAGTCCAAGTCGGTGCATAAGGATTAAGGCCATATGTAGGGATTTAAGTATGCCTGTGGCTGAAAAGTTCACTGGGGAAAGCACTCTGCGCCTGCTCTCCTGATAAGGAATTCCCTGAAGCCAGTTTGAGCTGACCCAACTGGAGCGCACCAATGTCTCCTATTGTTCTTTATCTCTCCTTTTTTGGGGGGGTTTCATTTGTCAGCTCCTCCCAGAGCTAAACCTCCTGCCTGACAGTCTGGTAGCATACAGAAAGGTTTGCGCTGTGTCTGGGTTCTCACCACCCTTAGGTGTGGCCGCCCTGCCAGAATGGTCGGTTGGTGTTTGTTCAAGGGAGGAGTCTGCTGCTCCTCGGCAGCTGCCCTAGCCACCTGCTGGGAGGGCTTGCTCCCAGCCTTTACATCACAATGGCGGGTGAGGAAGAATCACCCAAATAACTTGGCACCCTGTGGATGGAGGAAGAGGGAGCTGAGACTTGGAAAGCTCTGTTTGGTGACACTGGCTCTCTGAGCCACTGGACTTTGTTGTTCTTATCTGCAGCCTAAGGTCGATGAGGGACCTGATTTTATTCAGAAGTATCCACTAAGAATTCCAGCATCCATCCTTAGGTAGCCTTCTTTGCCCGTCCCAGGAGGCCCTGGGAGATGTGGAGACTCAGTTTACCTTTGAACTTCCTGTGTCAACCAGAGTTTTTTTGTTTTGTTTTTGGTTTTTTCGAGACAGGGTTTCTCTGTGGTTTTGGAGCCTGTCCTGGAACTAGCTCTTGTAGACCAGGCTGGTCTCGAACTCGAAAGATTCGCCTGCCTCTGCCTCCCACCGCCCGGCAACCAGAGTTTTACTTGTTATTGGCTGCCTGAGCCTGGAGTAAGCATGACTTTCAGAGCCTGTTTTTGATTGTTTTTTTTTTTTCTTCCTGTTTTATATTGGTTACTTTTCTCATGGCTGTGACTAAGCAGATGACAGCTTCAGAGAGAAAGCATGTATTTGGGCTCACAATGGAGGGTTCAGCTCTCTAGGGCAGGGGCAGGAGGCAGTTGGACACATTGTATCCAGATCAGGAAGCAGAGAGTAATTGACCCTGTTCCGCTCACAGCCTCGGTATTATTCAGTCCAGGACCCTAGCCCGTGGAATAATGCTGTCCATATTCAGAGCCTCTTCGTCTAAGCCATTCTGGAAACTCCTTCATAGACACACACAAGGCTTGTTCTGGTGATCGCAACCCCAGTGAAGCTGCTGGAGACACGGGGCAGTTACTTATTCAACATCAGTTTAACGATCTCCTGCTATGTGCCAGGAAGTGTTTCAGGTGTTCAGAAAGTTCAGGCTAGCCAACTAGACTTCCTGCCCACCGCTCCTCCTGCAGTGGGGAGGGTTGCAGATGAGACGACAATCACTGCTGGCACACAGCAGGCCTGGGTAGAGGCATGTGCCCCTGATACCTCGGTGCTGTGCTCCAGTGAGTGAGTGGGCCAGCGCTTTGAATCCTGGGGAGTGTGGTGAAGAGCAGCAGGTGCTGTGGGAGAGCAGAGTGTAGGGAGGATGATCCTGGGCATTGTGTGTGGATTAACTGGGGCAGGGAGGAAGCAGACACCCACCTGTTCATCCTTGAGATGTGGCCAGTCCCTCCCACATCCCTCCCTTCAGCAGCCTGGCTTTGTTTGTTTATTTATTTTCTTATTTATTTCCAAAGGCAGGGTTTCCAAACTTGTGGAGTCGCTGTGTACACTCACCTGTAGCTTGTTCATGTTCCCAGCATACAATGCTGCCATTGTGTGACTCTGGGGCTTTCCCAGGCCCAACCTCAGCAGTCTCTGCACAGTGTCCTAAGTCAGCCTGGCCCCACAGACAAGGGGGACTTTACCCCTGAGCACAGCTCTGCCAAGGTCCCGTGTGTTATAGTGGCCTTCTATTCTTGTTCTCCTGATGCCGTTGTGAAATTATGTTTGCTTGATTCCTTGGTGACATGGGAAGTGTCAGCGTCCCTGTGCAGATAGGTCTGTCAGTATACAGTGACAAGTGTCCGGCCCCTTTCCCAGGGACGGGCGGCACTGTGATGACTATTATGCAACCATCCCCTCTCACAGCTTTTCCCACACTGCCATGACACGTGACCCCCCGTGGCCTGTGGCTTCAATGTGAGCCCCTCACAAATGGTGCCTGGCCCTTAGGCACCCCAGCCACCTCTGCCCACTCTCTTCTGCACTGGGGAAATCCTTGGCTTTTATACTAGTAGTTTTTCTCAGAGTGCAACCAAATACCCACCAAAAAGCAACTTGAAAGAAGGGTCTTTGACTATGAGAATGGTGATGGTGGAAGTCCGAGCAGCTGATCACTTGGGGTCCACAGCCAGGAAGCAGAGGGATGCTATGGGAACTCCTTCAGCTAATGGCCTTTGGGATGCTGGCCCACTTTGGGTGTGGTCTCCGGTACTAGATACGGGCTATTGCGGGACTATTTTATTATAAATTCCAACAGAGGGAGACAGATGCAGGCATTCTGTTTGCTTTCTCCTTTTGCCCTTCTCATTCAACCCGAAACACCAGGCCATAGGATGGTATTGTCCACGTTCGGGGTGAATCTTTCTTCCTTAGCTAATTCCCCGTGGGAAGATCTTCACAGGTGTCTTCTAGGTGATTCCAGATCAGTTGACAGTAAAAGTTCACGGTCACAAGGTCTTAGTATCTTAGTTTGGGAGAAATGATACCTTCCTCAAAGGCAAGATGAGAACAAAGGAATCCCTCGCTTGCCAAGTGTCCATATGGTGTGTTTGCTCAGTGCACCGAGGCACACGTGCAGCCCTCAGGTAAAGCCCAGCTCTTGGTGACAGACTAAAGTCAACATTAACACACAGCCATGCCACTCCAGTGCCTTGCTCTGTGCTTGCATGCATTCCCTCGGGAAGTAAGGCATGCACGGTGGTGGGTGGTGGGAGTAAATGTATTTGGTGGTGATGTAGGCAAGATTGCTGCAGGTAAGAGGGGGGAACACAGAGGGTGCCATCCTACACCTGCTGCCTTTTTCTGAGTCCAGACAGGGATGCATGCCTGTGCTACTTGCTGGCTCTATTCGGTGTACCCCAGGAGCAGAGGCTGGCAGTAGAGTGCACCTGTGCTCAAGTCGGGGGGTACAGAGAACCCAGTCACATCTCAGTGCTTCTCCAGTCCAGCTTTATGGTGGGGTCCCCACACTAGAGGAGTCAAGCCTTTAAATCAGCCCTAAGGCTTATAGGGTCTCCCCACCTGTGTGTTTTCCTTGAGCCTAAGTCATGTCAAGACACTGAGAAACTCCTGCTCTGTTTTTTTCTGAGATAGGCCACTATATAGCTCAGGCTAGCCTCAAATTGTCTTCCTGTTTCTGCCTCCCCACTGCTAGGGTGGTAGGCCTCTACCTACCAGGCTGCTCGCGATACATGATGTTCAAAGACTGCCAGTCTTTAAAGGAGAGTCTGTCTTACTTAAAGGGCCCTAGGGGCATCCCAGGGTACATCACAACAACCTTGTGTTCGGAGTGATGCCCCTGGGTGTGTTGTGGCAATTAAAAGCAGGCTCTGTTATAGTTCTCAATGTAATCTCTTTGGAAAGATTGCCATCTGAATAGCAAAAAAAAACCGTGAGGTTCTAGAAGAGGAGCCTCTTGCTGCCACCAGAAATGGCATTTCCTCTAAAGCCCAGCATCTGACTTGTGTGTTAACAACAGCTTTGTGTTTAGTACAGGGTGCCAGACACTGGCACTGTGTTAGCTGGTTACATATGTGATTTCATCAAGTGTCTGAGACACCTGTGTGGCAGCTGCATCGTTAGGGACACTGAGGCCCAGAGGGTACAAGATCCACCGAAGGACCCACAACTGGGAAGGTTAAATGTAGCTGGACCTGGTCCACATGTCCATCTGAGGCTGCAGATATTCTCTTTGAGAGAATAGAGTGATGTATCACATGTCCAGGATGGGAATGGAGCTTGGGCATCAGGCTGCTCTAAGAACAATGGGCAGAAGAGAACTCTAATGAGCAACCGGGGAGCAGAGCTGGTGTTCTGGCCCAGCTCCACTGTGCTGCACAGCCCCAAACAGAAGATTATGCTTCTCTGTGCTCAGCCCCTTTCTCTCTGTTCGGCTGGCAGTGCAGAAATGCATGTGTCACCCTTACCTTGGGTAAGAAATTCGCATTTTTATTCCCTTTAAGCATTGGCCTTGCTATAGCCCAAACCTGTGAGAACATGCCATCAACTGGTACGCGATCATTTTCATTGTGCAGGGTAATCAGAACCAAGACGTTTGACTGCACAGTACTAAGGCAAGGGAAGCATGTATCCTTGATAGTGTGACCAAAGTCTTGACCCAAAGCCAGACAGCAGTGTCTCCTTCACAGCGAACGCGCAGGGAGCAGCTGCAGATGTCAGATGACTGCTCTATCTGATCACCAGGCTCAGTGTTGATATTTCCTTCCAAGACACCTCTTACCCCAGTTCCCAGGAAGAGCTCTCTTGGTACCCTGCCTTCTGTGGGAAGCCCCAGCTTGTATTTCTAGCCTGCTCCCTGTGCCTCCATTCTAGCTCTACTGGTTCAGGTTTTTTTTTTTTTTTTGGATTTTTCTAGACAGGGTTTCTCCGTAGCTTTTTGGTTCCTCTCCTGAAGCTAGCTCTTGTAGACCAGGCTGGCCTCGAACTCACAGAGATCTGCCTGTCTCTGCCTCCCGAATGCTGGGATTAAAGGCGTGTGCCACCACCACGCGGCTGGTTCAGTTTTTTTTTTTTTGTATGTTTGTTTGTTTTGTGGGATTCCTCATTACAGAACAGCCTCCCCTCACTTGAGAGCTAATTGCAGTTCAAACTTAGAGACACAGTGCCAGTGTCGTCTGGTAATCAGATCCTTGACTTCACTGATTGTCAAAAGCCTCCCCTTTGGGTTTCAACTCCAATGACAGAGACTGATAGGGTGCGAGGGGCAAATGAACTTGACTCTGGAATCCTGCCAGGGTCTGTAGAAAGCCCCCGTTTGCTGCCTGGGCCTTCTTCCTCCCCTTCCCTCTCCTGTTTACGTTGACAGAGACTTCTCTAGGAACATGACCTGTGCACGCAAGAAGCTTTGGGTAGAGGGTTGGGACATGGAGGTCAGTGACCTGGAGGAGTGATGTCTGCTCGGGCACCAGTTGAGACTGTCCTGGGGGCCATTTTACCTTGGACTAGTTTGGTGATTTGAAATCCAACTGGGGATGGTGGTTTTGTTCTTTCTTTCCCACTAAAACTTGGCTGTGTTGAAAACTCAAAGGTCCCCTCTTGGGGCCAAGCAAGGATTACTGAACGTCTGCAAAAAGCAGCAGTCGCTTCCAAGACCCATAGTTTGGGAGAAGGAGAGCCTTGGAGACATGGTTTTGGCTACCCAGGCCTCAGGTTCTCTCCCCAGCTTGAAAACTTCCAAACACACTTTAAGCCAGTGTTGTAGAATTGCTGAAGCTAAGGAGTTGGTCCGGTATGGATAGTTAGGGGCTCTGTTGCTGTGATGAAATGCCATGACCAAAGGCAAGGTGGGGAGGAAAGGGTTTATTTGGCTTACACCTTCACATCATAGTCCAGCATGGAAGAAAGTCAGGTTGGGAACTCAAACAAAGGTGGGAACCTTTAGGCAGGAGCTGATGCAGAAGCCATGGAGGGGTACTGCTTACTGGCTTGCTCCCCATGACTTGCTCAACCTGAGACCAACAACCTGGGTGTCCCCCATCCACAGTTGTGGTCCTCCCAGTCAATCATTAATTAAGAATATGCTTTACAAGCTTGCCTGCCTACAGCCAGATTCTCCTCCCCATCCCTGCCACGAGACAGAATTTCTCTGTATAACAGCTCTGGGTGTCCTGGAACTCACTCTTTAGACTAGACTGGCCTCGAACTCACAGAGATCCACCTGCCTCTGCCTCCTTGAGTGCTAGAATCAAAAGCATGTGCCATTACCACCCGGCTACAGGGGAGAAGGGCAAGGCCTGCCAGAGTCACATGCTCAGTGGGCTAGTTTCCCTTTAATGTATTTATCCAATCTATCTATCTATCTATCTATCTATCTATCTATCTATCTATCTATCTATCTATCTATCTATCTAGCTATCTAGCTATCTAGCTATCTATCTATCTCTATCATCTATCTATCATGTATCATCTATCTATATCATTTATCTATATACATGCATACATACATACATACATACATACATACGATTTATTAGAGTGTCTTACAGGCTCAACAATGGCTCTCTCCTGATAGAAAGTCCAGGATCCCAGTAGTTGTTCAGTCCAGGAGGAAGGATGTCTCAGCTGTTCTTCAGTAGATGCTGGGATCTCGAAGAATAAGAAATAGGCCCTAATGCCAGAGAAGGAATGAATTTGCCAGTAGGAGTAAGGGCAAGCAGGCGTCGGCTTTCTTCTTCCATGTCCTTATATAGGCTGCTAGCAGGAGGTGTGGCCCAGATCAAAGGTGGACCTCACAAGATTCAGATTTGGGGTGGGACTTCCCACTTCAAGGAAAATCCTTCTCAGGTGTACCCGGCTACTTGGGTTTTAGCTGATTCCAGATATAGTAAAGTTGACAACCAAGAATAGCCATTATACCTGTTCTCTCCTCTTTACAAAACATTTCTAATGTACCTGTGTGCTTTGCCTACCTGTATATATGTGCAGTATTTGCATGCAGTGCCTGCCGAGGCCAGAGGAGGGGCTTGGACTCCCTGGAGCTGAGGTTGTGTAGCAGATGGTTGTTAAGTCACTATATGGGGTAATCTAACCCCACCCCCAGCCTCTGGAAGAGCAGCCAGTGCCCTTAATCTGAGCCGTCTTTCCAGCTTCCTTACCTCTTTTTAATTTATAAAGAGATTCTGGCTTGAAGACTCACCAAGACCCCATATCCTCAGTTTGCATGGGTAATCACCTTCCCAAGACCTGCTCTTTTTCATTCCATTCAGGTTGAGCCAGCAGGCACAGAATGGCCTCCTGCCATGTGCCAACTTCTCTGAGAGGCTCTGCCAGACATGCGAAGATGGGCCAGATGTGGTGGTTGCCCACGTCTGGTGCTGGGGACTTGGCGGTTGGATCAGGAAACTAAGAGTGATTTCATGGAAGGGCAGGCCCTGGAGTGGAGCCAGGGAAGCCCCGAGTGGGTCAGATAGCAGCAGTGTGGAGACAGGAGAGCTGATGAGTTTTCCTGGGCCGGATTATAGTGATTGCTGCTGAGTGTTCTGCTCCGTGCAGGCATGTCAGCTCACTTGCTCTTGGGAGCACAGACTGGCACGCTCTATTAGGAGGAGCAAGTTGCACATATTTGAGGTTTTGTGGGCCGAAGATCTCTGTCACAACCGCTCAGCATTGCTTTAGTGGCATGAAAGCAGCCAGAGACCACAAAAGGATGTGGCTGTGTCCCGTGAACTTTACTAACAGAAACAGGTGCCCCGCTGGCATGTCTGGGCCGCGACTTGCCAGTACCACCTTATATTTGGTGTCGTCTCCATTTTATGAGTGATGAAGCTAAGTGTGTTGGTTTGAATGAGAATACCCTCACAGGCTCATATATTTGAATGCTTGCCCCCTGGTTGATGAAACTGTAAGGGAGATGTAGCCTTGTTAGAGGAGGTATGTCTCTGGGGGTGGGCTTTGAGTTTTTAGAAGTTCACAGCAACTCTAATCTCTCTGCCGCTTACCTGTGGGCCAGATGTAAGCCTTCAGCTACTGTTCTGTACCGTACCTGTCTGACTGCTGCCCCGCCCCTCATCCCTTAGCTTTCTCTGAATTGAGTGAATTAAATTATATGGATTACATGCACTGAAGATGAGCCTGGGAATGTACGTAGCTCAATTGGTAGAGTGGTTTCTATCATGTATGAAGCTGTGGATTTGCTTCCCAGAACTGTGTAGCAACATGTGTGACCATGCTCACTTGCCTTCTCACCACTGAGCAGGATGATCCGAAGTTCATAGTGTTAGTCCAGTCTTAGCTACATGAGACCTACCCCAAAACAAAATGAAAACCAAGAAAATGCAAGTGTAAGGTCTCTTTCTTTACCAGCTCTCTCTCTCTCTCTGGTCTTAGGTAACTGGCAGTCTAGGGAGGAGTCAAATGTGGCTGTAAGAGCTGGTCCCCAAGCTGTTCAGTAACAGATTCCTGTGAGCCTCCAGTCCGCATGTGGAGCTCCGTAATGGAATCTGCAGTGTCTAGTGAGTGGTAGAGGAAGAAGTGGCTTCCTTCGCTTCTGAACCAGAATGTACAGTCTTGTTGCTTCTCGGGGTGTCCCAGGGTTGAGCAGTTAGAGATGCTGCCTATCCACAAAGGCTGTACCCCAGTTTTCCCCAGAAGCCTTAGAAGCAGCACTCCCAACAAAGTGAGGCTTCCTCCATTCAAGGATGGAGAGCAGAGGCCAGGGTCAGTTGACGTTCTACTCTGTAAACTTTTTGAATTCTTAGTCAGGCCCATTGGTGGAGGGCGTAGGCATGAGAAGGTTTGGATGTGAGCCTGTTGCTTCTGACCAGTTGGGAGAATGGTGTTCTTTCTTTTGAGCTGTCATTCATGTCACTGAGAAAGGTGGGGGGACCTGCAAGAACCTACGTGTCCATCCCCACCCCACATTCCCTTACAAGCTCAGAAATAAACAGAGCTCTCTAAATCGTTGGGGAAATATCTGGAAGTCTTTTCTGGCTTTGGATGAGTTTTTGTTGCTTCCCTTCTTAGAAGAAAATACCCTTTTGCTCTGAGGAGTCTGTGACGTAGAAGAGCAGGTGTTCTCAACCCCCTCCCCCCCAAGGGATCTGCTCTCCCATGGGTCACCCTGCTTCTGCCTTCTGGGCCACTCTGCACATTAATGTATTTAAGGACATGGTAGCGTGCCCCCCTGAGCATATCAGCCATCGTCCTCTTGAGAGCACTCTGTGACTACTCACAGGAGCCCCACAAGATCGGCTCTCTGCTTGCTGATGTAGGAGTGGGGAGAGAGGATCTCTGGACCCTCCGCTGAGATTCCAGCTGCTCCCTATCTACCTCCTGGCCAGTTGTATATAATTCTTCCACGATCGCCTGTAGCTCTGTGGCCAAGGGAGGTGCTAAAGTGTACGCTCTGCAGAAAGATAACATCTTTGTAGCCATGGGGAAGTGGTCTTCATGCAGAGATGAGCCTTATCAGAGTCATGGCTGCTTTGAGAACACCAGTGTTCTGTAAGCAAGCCCAGCAAATCCGCTGGTTCTCCAAGTTAGACACTGGTACACTCATACTTTTGTAGCTGGTCCTTTATAAGGTTTGACATCTATCTCTCCAGGGAAAGAAGGTCCCACAGCAGGTATTGGAATTGGCTGGGTCTTATCTGTAGAATCACGACAGTAAAGAATGGTTGCTGGCTTTGAATTAGCCTGGTTAAATCTTCAGTGATGGCGAGGCCACAGATAGCTCCGCTTACACGTGTGTGATGGCAGTACTCTGTCTTTCCTTCTTGGCTGCTTCACAAGGGAGCCAGGCTCCTGAGAACTCTGCTCGCTCAATAGCCCTCCTTGCCCTGAAATGGCCTGTTCAAAGAGGCCCATTGGGTGGTAACCTCCCCATACGTTTTCTCCATAAAGTGTAAAAGATGAGAAGGGGTGAGAGAGGCCCCGCTTGTGTTCAGAGCTGCAGTGTCTCAAAGCTGTCTGGGACAAACCGTTAGTTCCTTGTCCCCTGGCCTATTCAGGTCTCTGCATGTTTTGATGCTCTCTTTAGCTTTTCCTTAGGCCCTGACACAGCTTTCTCAATAGACCAGGACTGTTGCAGCTAGCTGAATGCCTAGCCAGCACAATGCCCTGAATGTTAATGGCTCTGGCGGCTCCGGAGTTCACCAGCTGCCAGTACCAGCAGGGCAGTGACTGTGGCACTGTCGTGGGCTCTCCCCAGATTCCTGAAGTTGCCTGTGTGCTTTTTTTTGTAGATCTACACCGATTGGGCCAATCATTACCTCGCCAAATCTGGCCACAAACGCCTCATCAAGGACCTCCAGCAAGATGTGACTGATGGCGTGCTCCTGGCCCAGATCATCCAGGTTGTAGGTAAGTTCATATTTCCCTTTGACATCTAACCAAGACAGTCCAGAGCGGTACAGTGGGCTGAGGAAATGGGAACCCCTGACGTCTCTGCCCCCACATGCTGACCATTCTCTCTGTTTTTTTCGATTCTGATTGTGTGGAGCCCAGCTTGTTCTTTCTGATAAAATTCAGCAGGGCGAGAGGTATGGTTTGCTTGGTAGAATGCTCAACTAGCATGCACACCCCTGGTTCCATCCCTAGCACTGCATCAGCCCAGTACGGTGGTGCATGTCAGTATACCATTTTGACGAACTAGCACATAGAGGCAGGATCAGACTTTTAAGGCCATTCTTGGCTACATAGTAATTTTGAGGCCAGCCTATGCTCCCCAAAGAAGAACAATCACACAGAATCACCTTAATTATCTCAGGGCCAAGAATGCCCAGGGTCAGAGGAGGGAAAGCTGGGGCTTTGAAAGGGACACTGTACCTGGTGTTTGCCTCCTGTCTGACTCTCTTTCCTCAGCTCACACATTTCCTTTTTGGAAAACTTTGGGCATACTTCAAAAAGGAAAAGAAAACACAGGGCTGTTTAATCCTGTCAATCCTAATTGGGGCTGAGAAATCAAAAACTAAAGCTCAAGAGATGGCTAGTGGTCTCTGGTTTTAATACCAGGGCAAAAGAGCTTGGAGAATGGAATGTTCACGCCTTGGACCTGAGCCAGGAGGGGCAGGCGTATCAGTGGGTAGATGCCGGTCATGGCACTGCCTTGAGTCTGCAGTCCTGCCTGAGAGTTGTAGCCTTGGCGGTCTATTAGTGAGCATTATCGGTTGATGTCACCATCAGTTGTGGCAGCCCACTCGTGCCAGGGAAGAAGGTACAGGGAACGTACGGAGCCCCAGCTCCTCTGGCTATTGTGAAAAGGCTGCTTTTCCTTCAGCCATGAGAAGTAAGTGGGTTTCAGGGTTGAAGCTGTGCTAATGTTTTGCAGGGAGGTCCGGAGAACCACAGGCAGTGGGCCTAGGCTAAAAGTGGGTACCGCCACTGGCAGAAAGAGAGAGAGGATCCCCTCTACCTTAGCCTTCATTTCTGATATTGGAGCTCCCACCACCACCACCACCGCCAGATCCCTGGACTGTAGGACTGTAGTGGCGTTTCTTTCGTATTTTAATAAATAAAGCTTGCCTGGAGATCAGAGGAGTAAAAGATCCAGCCTTACAGACCAGGCAAGGATGGTGACACACACCTTTAATCCCAGTAACCATACTAGTTTGCCACAGAAACCAGGTGGTAGTGGTGCACGCCCTTAATCCCAGAACTAGAGAGGATTATAAAACGGGAGGAGACAGCTCTAAGTCTCAGTCTCCTTCTGAGATTCCTGGAGGTAGACTGCCATTTTCAGACTGAGGTCGAGGTAAGAGCCAGTGGGTGGCTGCTTTGCTTTTCTGACCTTCAGGCAAGTTTTATTTATTAAAATACCAATGAAATGCCACTGCGCTGGACCAATTGTCACAGAGGCAGCCATTTCAAACAACTTGCCTTAGGTGGTGGTGGTGGTGGTACATGCCTTTAATCCCAGTGCTCTGGAGGCAGAGGCAGGTGGATCTCTGAGTTTGAGGCCAGCTTGGTCTACAGAATGAGTTCCAGGACAACCAGAACTACACAGAGAAAGCCTGTCTTGAAAAATCAAACAAACAGATAACTCCCCCACCCCACACAACACACATACACACACACAAAAAAAAAAAACCCTTTTATCTTTATTGCCTCATGGCTTCCATGCACCACCTAGGTCAGGCTATGGTCACAGCATGTTCAGGGCCACATCCTCATGTAGGAACTCGCTGGAAAAGGGTCTGCTTTCACGCTTACTTGAATTACTGATAGAACTCATTTCCTTGCCACTGTGGGATTCTGGGTCCTGGCTTCTTGCTGACTTGCAGCCGGAGAGCACCCTAACCTCCCAGCATCTGCTCTTCGAGCTTCTAGCCACACAGGAGTCTCAGTCCTTCCGTGGCAAGCAAGGGAAGCCGGTCTCTGGAGCAGTTGTCCCAGTGGGATGGACTCTTCTGTAAGGTTGAGTTACAGGTCCTGCCCACACTCAGGGAGAGGATGGTATAGGCATGGATCCCCTGCACGCATGGTGGGAGGACACCTACACTGTTGCATTGCTCTTGGTTACTGCACACTTCACATTCTTTAAGACTCCTTTCTCGTGTAGATTCCTCTGCTCCTGGAAAGTAGGTAGTAGATTTCCCACTTTACTGCCGGGGTGGTGGAGGCTTCGTGAGGCTGAGGAGCTTGTGTGAGACTTCTTATCTGGCGCAGACACGGCTTTCACTTCCATTCCATGACCATTTATTGAGTACCTCAGCACACCGCATGCCATCCTCGGGGATGGAGATGGGTCTTCAGGGCTCACATCACTGGAGGCCTCTGCACCACCCGACTGCATCCTTGCTGAAACTGTGACCTGTAGAGGTCAGCAGGCTTGTGGCTGGCACCTGGCCTCCTTTAGCTATATCTCGGGGTGGTGCCGTGTGATCCTGTTGGAAGCCCTCCCAGGTTTCAGCCGTCAGCAAGGGAGAAAATGAAGAAAGGATGCTATGGGAGGGGGGGTTCTTTCTCTGTCTTAGTCAATGCCTCACAGTTGCAGGACCTCACTCTGCTTCTGGTGCCTCTGTTTCCCTCTCTCTCTCTCTCTTTGTTGTTTTGGTGTATATATTAGTTAACGCTGGGTATGTGAGTGTGTGCATAGGGTGAGCGTACATGTATATGCCCATGCACGTGGAGGCCAAAGGTCGATGTAGGGTACCTTACCTAATCACACTCCACCTTTATTTACTTTCCTTGAAGATTCATGTTTTGCTTCTGTATGTGTGTGTACATACATTTGCATATTAACATAAGCGCGTGCATTCTCACTGAGGCCAGAAGAGGGCACTGCAGTTAAAAGCAGTTGTAAGCCAGCTAGATGATGCTGGGAACCAAACTCTGGTCTTCTATTCTTCTATATTCATAACTACAGAGACTTTTGTCCTGCCCCCTCACTTATTAATTCAGCTAGACTGACTGGCCAATGAGCATTGGGGGACCCACCTGTCTCTGCTTCTCCGGTGCTGGGGTTATAGACACGCACCACTATGTCTGGCTTTTTAACGTTGCTTCTGGGGATCTGAACTCAGGTTTTCATGTTTGCACGTCAGGTATTTACTGACTGAGCCATCTCCCCAGCTGATTCTCTGACTTGAAAGTGGGTCAGCCACACTTGTTTTCTGTTCTTCATGGACGTTTCATGAAATGCAACTTACAGATCAAATAAGAAACATGTGAAATTGATGTGCTCCAGGATAGCAATCCGTAGCGGTTGTCGAGAACAGTAGGCAAAGGAAAGATGATGTCGGATGTCAGAGGTGATTAGTCATGCTTACCACCACCTCAAAAGAGACTCATGGTAGGATGTGTACTGTCAGTTTCCCAAACATTGCGATCGGTTTGATCAGTGCCCAGGAGCACCGGATGCTTTCCTGAGTCTGTTCAGATAAATGGCTCATTTGGAACTAGACTGCTGATCTGTGGTTCCGGAGGCTCAGGTTAGTACTGACAGAGTTTTCTCCTATCCCAAGGCTTGGGTTTACATGTGTTTGGATTTCAGATTTTTGGACTTTGATACATTTCCATGTACATGTGATATGTTGGGAATATTTTAAGTCTAAGCAAGACATCTTATGTTTCATAGGTGTTTTGTATACATACCTTGAAGATAGCTTTGTTTAGTGTTTTAGATAATTTTGTGTGTGCAACCAAAAGGTTAATGGTGTGGAGCTTTCTCTGTGCTGCATCAGGTTGATGCTCCAAAAGTTCTGGATTTTGGTGCGCAGTTTGGATTTCAGAGTCTCGGGTGAAGGATCCTCACCATGTAGCAGCAGTCCTTGGGGCTCCTCAGGCTCCAGAAGAGGGCAGCTCTGGCTGGGGGGCTTCCCCAGGAAGGCCGTGTACTTTCTCACTGCGGTTTTCCAGACTGCGCGTGCCTGGGTTCATGGCCGCGCTTTGCGCATGCCCAGAGGTCTACAAGGTGGGCAGTGTGAAGGTAGCGCATCTCCTCCAGTGTCAGCAACCCTAGGATCGCCTGTGATCTTTGTGGCTTTCTTGTTGCTGTGATGGAACACTGGGCAGAGGCTACCGGAAGGAGAAGCAAGTGGTTGTGGCTTACCGTTACCAAAGGATACAGTCCACCATGTCAAGATGTGGTGGCAGCAACAGGAGGATGGAAGCTCACACTGCATCCATACTCGGGAAGGAAAGGAGAATGGAAAGCAGTCTTGGACTACAAAGTTCAAGTCTCTCCCCCAGTGGCTCACTTTCTCACAGAAGGCTCCACCTCCTAAGAGTTCTACAGCCTTCCCCAACAATGTACCAGCTGGGGCCAAGTATTCAAACACAGGAGCCTGTGGAGGAAATTTTTTGTTTCATTTTGTTTTGTTTGTTGAGACAGGGTCTTACAATGCAGTACTGGCTGTCCTGGAACTCAACTACGTAGACCAGGCTGGCCTGAAACTCATGGAGATCCCCCCTGCCTATGCCTCCACAGTGCTGGGATTAAAATTGTGCTATCACAGGCTAGCAAATTTCATATGTAAGCCACACCACTATCCAATGGATCTCCTGATAGGGGAGGAACACCACTTTCTAATCTTGGTGTGTACTATATCCAGCATTCCTCCTCTTGAATTCTGAAGTCAGTGTTCCCCACTTTATATGCTCATTATGACAAAATATAGAGGTATTTGCATATGACACTCATGTGTGCAAGTATATATCCACACAGCAATTTTCCACAATTAGAGTCCTTCCAGCCACACTTGTGCTGGACTTCAGCGGCTACCCTTGAGCTGCTGTGTTCCTATTCATGTTCCAGAGTCGTTTTTGTTTTGTTTGTCGAGACAGGGTGTAATAGTCCTGGCTGTCCTGGAACTCACTCTTTAGATCAGGCTGGCCTCAAATTCACTGAGATCCCCCTGCCTTTCTGCCTCCTGAGTGGTGGGATTAAAGATGGGTGCCTCACTGCCTGGCAGAGTAGTTTTTTCTGATACTTCTTCCCCTGGCTGCCCAGCCACAACTAGAAGGACCGCCATCATTCCACCTACTGTGGTCTTGGGCTTTGTCTGCTCTGGATCTGGGGCCAGCACCTAGTGAGGTTCAGTAAAAACTGAGAGGACTTAGGACTGGCATGGCCGAGGGGGTGGTGGTGGTAAGGCTCTTCAGAGCCTGTCTTGTAAGGGTCTCTCTCATCCCATTCCTGAAGAGTTTGTTCTCACAACTAAATCACCCCACATCAGCCCCACTTCCGCATGCAGTCACACTGGTAATGACATTTCTGCCTCTGGACTTGGTGATGGCGGTGATGCCTGCATTCACACAGTGGTCTTTTCACTGAGCAGAATCTCTCCTTAGTGTTTCTTAAGGACCACGTCTAGACTCCAGGACTGCAGAGAACAGTCAGATCTGGGTGCTGGAATGAATTGGTGATACTAGTGGATTATAACAATGGAGTGAAATATGGACTGTGTGCTGATAATGAGTAGGAAACTTAATATAAACCCAGCAGTGGAGAAGAGAGATCTGGACTATACTGGAGAAGGCTGCCACTGATAAACCACCCTTCCTCCCATGAAGCCCTCAGTGTGGACTGAAACTGGAGAAGGCTCGGTGAGGGCGGGACTAGCCTCTCTCTCTTCCACAGCACCTAGGTTTTATCTTATATGCTGCATGCAAAGAAAGGATGCATGCAAGATGAACCCTAGCTGCTATGGAGGGGGTTGTCATCCCATATCATGGCCACATGATCAGAATCGCAGCCCCGGTGAGAGGACGATGGAGGTTATTGGCTGCTGATGTGGTACCCTGGGAAGAACAGGGTAGACCTTACTTCAGTTATGTTCCGGTTTGGGATGGAGCACGTGAAACTAATCACAAGAAGTCACAGACAAACCCAAGCTGTGGAACATTCTGTTAAAAAAAAAATAAATATTAAAGCAAAACTGGCCTGTGTTTCCCAAAAACATCAAGGCCTTGCAAGACAAAGTGAGAAAACGATGCCAGGATGGAGGAGACTAAGGAGGTACAGCCATGAACTGTGGACTGTGTGGTCTCCGCCTGCAGCCTTGGAGGGGGCTAAAATGCCCTCTCGGGCAGTCTTTATTCAGTTGACAAAATTGGAGTCCTGGCGTTGTATAAATGCTAAACTTTCTGAGTTTTGTGATTATACCGTGGAAGATGATATCAATGTTCTTCGGAAATCCACACAGAAGTACAAGGGGCTCCAGATGTGATCTGTGTTGCTTACTCTAAAATGATTCAAGCCAGGTGTGTCAGGACGCCTGCAGAATACCAGTTGCACGCTAGGCTAAGGTGTAGACACTGGCTGAGCCCAGGAGTTCAAGACCACCTAGAGAGCATAACAGGAGTGTCAAAAGTAAGGATAATAAAGTAAGACTCATTTTTTAAAATGTGTTCCTATGTAGATGAAACAAGGCTAGGAGGAGGGAGAGAGAAAATGGACCTCAGCTTAGCTGTGGTGGGGGGATGGTGGTAGCAAGAAGCAGGCGAGAGTGTCAGGCAGTGGTGGTACATGCCTTTAATCCCAACATTCCCAGGGCAGAGGCAGGTTCAAGGCTAACCTGGTCTACTGAGCAAGTTCCAAGACAACCAGAGCTATATAGAGAGACCCTGCCTCGAAAAACAGTAGATGGATGGATGGATGGATGGATGGATGGATGGATGGATGGATAGATGGATAGATAAGGTAGGGAAGGTGATCCTGGCAGAGGAGCCCATGAGGAGAAGCTGAGGGTGGGGGCAGTGTCAACAGGGCAGCATTACACAAGATCCCCGGGTAGAGCCCAGGGCATGCCGAGCCTCAGCCTCAGAACCAGCTCATTTCTGAAGTGCCATGAGATGTATGACTTCAAGAGGGACCTTCACACTTTCTCCCTGTGTTGCTCTGTCCCAGGCACCCCCCCCCCCACACACACACCCGACTCTGAATGCTAGGTTGTTTGTGACCCTCGCTTCCCCAGGTTGCCGTACCATGGTAGGAAGCGCTGCCTTTGAAGACCTGGCTTTTGGTTGCAGAGGGGTGGGTCTCGGTGCTCAGAGTCTTGCTGGCATGAGCATCGTGGGTCATGTGCTGCACGTTCGTTACCTGCCGTGCCCAGACACTGGCCGTGGCCAGGAAAGCTAGGTGAGTCCATTGAAAAGGTGGGCGCCCTCCATCTGTTTACTTTGCTGTCACTCTGGGCAGACACCAGAAAGACCTGGAGGCAGAGGAGAGAGAAAACAGATGAGTGAGGAAAGGATGGGGGTGATGAGTTAGAAGGGGAGTCAAGTGGGGACCTGCGCCTTGGAAACAGAAGATCTCACGGGCTCTCACAAACATTCACACCAGGACCACTGAGGAAAACTTTGCCATCCCTCTCGCGCCTCACGTGGGTAAGGCTTTGCCACTCCTGTGGAACTGAGGCATTGGAGCCCTTGGCATGGCTGTCTACTCCGGACTTTACTCATGTGGGGCTTCCTCCGACCCCTCTACCCCAGAAGTCCAGACAATGTACGGCCCCCTTCTGTCAGTGACCTGCTGCTGTGTGGCTCTATGTAAGCCAGTAGCATCCTTCCCTGTTGCCTGGGCTGTCGGTTGGTAGCCAGGGATGTTAAGAACGTCAGATCACAAGCTGGTAAAAACGTGCTGTGTGCTTTGAGGGGTATCAACAGGCTCAGGGTTTGATGCCGCTGTCTTTACCGCATTAGTGGAGTTAAGGGCGTCTTGAACGTGCTGGAGTAGCTCATTACCATCGTTCTCAGAAGATGCCAGTTTACTCGTGGCTGAGCACTCTGCACACAAGTGTGTGCTCCTCTGATTATCTGATTTGGGGCTCCAACCAAAGACCCCCTGCCCTAAGTTAATGTGTTTGTCTCTGAAGGGCCAACAGAACCACAGTTGCTCCTAAGTATTTATGACAACCATGGAAATATTTGGGGATTTAAGTAAAGAAGTATTTAAATTATATAAAAATAGAAACTAGGTGGCCCAAGACTTAATCTTGCTCTTTGAAGTATTTGAGTTTGGCTCAGCCTTCTGACTTGCGTCTTTGTGCGGACTCTCTGAGTGCCGCTAAGTAGGCTGCGCCCCGTGGGTTTGTTTGCGCTGTTGTGAATGGCAGTATTGGGTCACAGGAGCTGTGATGTTTGAGCTCACAGACGGAGTGAGTGAATTTATGTGACAGACTGCCAGTGAGAATTAGAGGAGTCGTTAGACCAAACTCTGTCATTTCCGTTGAACAGGATCCTTCCTTACCACTCATTCCCCAAGCAACTCTTTAGCCTCCCAGGTACCCATCCTGCTCTCTGGTGAGGCAGTGACGTGGGTTCTGATGAGAACCCGGTGAAATGAACGTGCATCAGGCGCATTTATCGAGCAGCGGTTTACAACTCTGGTGTCGCAAGCATACAGTGGAGATGCCGTGGCCGTCGATCCACCAGGACCACTCATGAACTCTAACATCGGAAAGCTGACTGTGGTCAGCCTCTGTGCTTGCCCTAATTTCCCATGTGTGAAGGAATGCCATCTGTTGAGAGTATTCGGTTATTTTCCTATCTTCAGTATGCCCATCTGTATTTCCCAACAAAGGGGCAGCTGCCTCCAAACCCGCAGCAAAGCCTTGCTTCCTTGAGATGTTCTGAATACTCACATCTTCATTCCGTTTGACAAATATTTACTGAATGACTACTATGCTAGGCACTGCCCCGAGCCCCGAGATTGCTGTAGGAAACAAGGCAGGTGGGAATCTCTCTTCTTATGGGGTTCATATGGCAGCAACCTGTTCTGAATACTTGTATTTTTTCATGAACTAAAGAAATGCCATTCCTCTCACTGACCAGCTCCTTCCCTTTCTCCCTTCCCTCACTAGTGACTGACACAGTGCCTTGTGCTTGCTAGGCAAGTCCTCTGCTACTGAGTCCCGTGCCCAGCCATCTTCTTTCCTTGATATTCCTTTCGTCTTAAGGCTCTCGAAAACTCCTTTGCATCCTGACTTTAAGCAGAGTTGAAAATCCTCGCCTCCATCTCTGAAGATTGAGATTCCCCTGGTGGGTCGCCACCCTGCACATCTAATCATTTTGGCATGCATGAATCAAGCAAATCTGTATTAACCAGGCTGGCTCGTGCCCCTAGCTTGCTTTCTGTCTTTGGGATTCTCTCTTGAGCTAGAATATAAGAAGAAACCTAAGCATAATCTGAGCTGCTGGGGGGCTAATTCTGAAGCCTTCAAGGCTCAGATGCCATTATCCTTTTTAGATGGCTTTTAGTCTTTCCTCGCTATGGAAGTTATAGCTATTATATCCATAATAGTCTGATGAGAAATTTGAGGGAATTGGGGGAGGAATTCGATTTGCAGGCATATTTGAGCTCTGAGACAGTGTGAGATGTAGCCTTGGCAAGTCTGCCTGGCTCTCAAAGTCTGGGTTGGGGAGACAAGAAGATGGGGTGTTCCATGTGAGATCAGTAAGATTAGGTCAGGCCAACACTGAGTGCTGGAGAGCAGAGACCCCAGTATACGCTGTGCTCCAGTGATATGGGAGCTTAGGGCACAAGATGGGGGCTGGTTCCAATGTGAAACTCTAGCCAGCTGAGTGTCCGAGCCTACCCCACATGGCGTCATCAGGATAAGACTAGAATGAAACTAACGCTACACAAAGCACCTACTATGTGCCGGGTACTGTGCTGTTTCACCAGTGCTCTGCTATCATATACAAAGCAC